>NW_026931368.1:0-27500 GCF_032062105.1 Saccostrea cuccullata | reverse complement strand
TTAACAGTTCAATGTGTAAGATAATTATTATAATAATTTCATGAGAATGGAATTTTTTACATGGTAATTTAACATTATTTCTTTCAAGTGTCATTTGTTTGCAGTTGATATTGTACTTCATTGTTAATGTGGATTAGGAAAGTTGTGCAATCACATTATTATTGTTATTTAAATTGCAATAAATTTGTTATTTTATTTATTTACTTTTAAGTATCTTTTGTCTCATAGACTAACACCCCCCCCCCCAAAAAAAAACAAACAAACAAACAAGAGGCCTAGGGGCTACATAGCTCACCTGAGCAATTGAAAAAAGCATACATCAGATCAGAACTGAAAGTCTACTTGGGGGGGGGGTGAACTTTAACCCCCAAGGCGGTTATTATTTGAAAAAAAAACTAAAATCTACACTACCTGAGGATGATTCCCTATAAATATCACTAAGCATGGCTTTAAAGTACTTGAAATGAAGATTTTAACAGGTTTCCCTATATATTCCTATGTAAAACTTTTATGGAAATTAATGGGGGTCATGATTTGAACAAACACTGCCTGAGGATGATTCCACATGGGTTTCATCTTTTCTGGCCCAGTGGTTCTTGAGAAAGAGATTTTCAAAGCTTTTTCCTATAAGTAAGAGCCAGATTGGGCCAAGGAGAAAGAAGATATGCTCTGTACAAGAGATCTCAGACAGACAGATGGATGGATGGATGGACAAACAGACTGATCACTACAGGGTGCCTGCAGAGTGGGGCCCAGACTAATGGCTTTTATGATTCATATATGTATCATGAATTATTTTTGACAAGCACCTTGACCTTTGAGTTTCACTCACATTTGAAAAACTTGAATTTCAGCCTTTAGCAGCTTAATGAGCTAGGCAACATGAATGTTCATAAACAAATCTTAATTTAGTTATAGTAGTTACCACATAAAAGGGAGTTTTCCTTATTATAGCTACATTTAAATGTCCAAAATAAAGGTAAATATTTCAATATACTGAACAGTTGTAATAATTGCAAAATCAGACAGAATGTACTTTAATTATAATGATTATAATATAACACAGGAATATATTGTAATCTACACTGTAAAGTATAATATAATATGTATATTTCTTAATTTAAATCATAGAAAACAATACCAATGATGTACAGTCAAGTACTATATAGGTACAGAGAGTGATACAACAGTGCATTTACATGTGCATGCAGATGATTTAACTGATACTGGAGAAAAAAATTAAAATTTCAAACAGTAATCTAAATCCATAAATTACACTTTGATGTTTTGTATTGATGGTTGCATAAATTATGTAAGAATTAAAAAAGTTTAAAAATTTTGCACTGGTTTCTCATAACTCAATAACAAGAGCAAGGCCTGAAATGTTAGTGATCTAAACACTGTCTGGCAATTATCTCCCTGAATCCAAAGCCATTGTTGTTACCTTGGTTAATCATTATGTTGTCTACGTCTGGGTCGGCTATGGTGAGGTCAGCTGGGTCGACAGACACAATGTCTTGCCTCATGATCCCTTTGTTGTGTAAAACAACACATTCAACCACATATTGACAGGCTCTATCTGGGTTTGTTCTCAGGGTAACGGACAGGCAAGGGAATCTTCTCTTCAATATACCGTAAGTTTGCTCTATAACGACTCTTGTTCTGCACAATGCACTGTTGTAACGCTCTCTGTATCTGACATCATTGGTATTGTTATAAGGCGTCATAAGGTATTCCGGCAGGGGTACCCGGAGTCCCTCAAAAGTATACCATTATGCTGACCTGAAAGATTATAAAAATTATATTAAAACAAGATATGTTTGTGAAAGTAATGCGCCCGGCAGCAACAAAGTTCAAAAATGGCTATTTTTAGCATATAGGTCACAGTCAAGTTCACAAGGTCATTGACCTTTGTGCCATTTGAAATAACTTGATTAATGGAGAATGTGATCTAAATATGCAGTCTCTATCTTCAATGGCTTAGGAGTTATTGCTAACGTATGAAAAAGCTATTTTACACATGTAGGTCACAGTCAAGGTCACAGAAGGTCATTTACCTTGATATAATATGAAAGAGCTTTACCAGTGGAGTAATATTGCATACAAAATATGAAGTCTATACCTCTCATCAAAGTTTAAGTTTACAGAAAAAAAAAATTTAGCATGTAGGCCACAGTGAAGGTCACAAGGTCATTTATGTTTATTTACTAGGGTGTGATATAGCTGCAGATCTGTACCTATCCGGAAAAAAATATATTGATAGACCGGATCATTGATCTGTATCAGCCCCACAAATCCATATCAGCCCTGCAGGACTGCATGATACAGCTATTGTGATGTCAGTCACATATCCCATATGCAAAAATCCTGTAATAGTATTTATTACTTATATATATATAAATATATAAGGCCATTTCAAGTTTTTTCTACGTTTAGCGTTCGCATGCGCCTTGGTTTTTGACACCTCATATAAGATAAAACACACAACATGCCAGGGGTCCTCGCGTATTGATTAATTTAGTTTATTTTTTTTTAACTTTGTCAATTTCTCCAAATAATTCTGTACAGTACTAAGTTATATTGGGTGAATTTAAAGCATTTAATCCCTTGCTCTTGCTTAAGAATAGATATTTCTTCTATTAAAGCTGTTTGTTTAGATCAATCATTTGAAGGGCATCATTTTTAATGACTTTTAAGCCTGTGTTTTATGTTTTGGCTTGTGTGTTTTTGCGAATAGGTAGGTACCATAGGTTTTTGAAAGATGGGTGGACGCTAAACAGAGAAAAAACTTGGAATGGCCTAAGTATGTATTAAATGATTGCCTTAGCTTTAAAAATGTAAATGCATGGAATATTTACCATTCTCAAACTGCTGACAGAGAACACTTTCCCGAAAGACTCTTGAATCATGGCAGGATCCTCGCCATTTAGCAACACAGTTTGTGACAATGAAGTTGGCATCACAGGTCATCTGAAATATTTTAAAATATATGTTTTCATTTGCCATTTTTTTTCAAAATATATAGATTATTTCTCTTTAAAAATCAATGTTACAGTAAAACATACAGAATATATTAAGTAGATTTGTTGCATACCTTATTATATTTTAACTAAATTATATCATTGAAAACTTATTTACCTCCTTTGATATTAAACAATTTAAAAAATCATTACCATGACATTTAAAGAATGATATCCTTTTCTGTTTATGTAATCCGGCTCATTTTCAGTAGGAGTTTGGATGCGGATAAAAGTACCATCAACACACACCCAACACTCCAGGGCACCCTACAAGTTTCAAAGAATAATTCTCCCCTCAGTTTTCTATTTTTATTTTTTAGTTAATTTAATTAATTAAACTTTAATTATTTTTTACCCTTTAAATTTTAAGAATAATACAATTGAAAAAGTATAATTATGAAGATAATGTACCAAAAATAATATGATTCTTTAATGAACATGACAGTAAAATTATGAAATGTAAAAAAAAAATGGTTAGGATTTTAATGTACAATATGTGTTATTTTGAAGTTACACCCCCCCCCCCCCATTTTCTATCTGATATGCCCTTGTATGTAATTTAGTAACAATACAACATCATCAAAACATAATATAAGGAAGACAATAAAAAAATTGCAAGGGATTTTTAGTTATTTATTTTCTTATTTTTAAAACGTAGGAAACTTATAAATCCCTTTTAAAAGTGAACTTTGATATGGGTCGAAAAGTTTGAACCGAAAAGCTTATAGACCGAAACGTGTTGATGTGTTTTTAATGTGAAGGTCACGAACGGATGAAGTGAAAGTTGCGATTCTTACCTGCGATAGCATGGAATTTTCTTTTGACATTGGTAGCATCTTGTCCTGTGGGGAAACTGATAAAAGCTGCAGCAATGGACTGAAGCGCTGAGGCTTCTCTTCTTATGCATCGCCCCGCAGTGGATTTCGACACATGGACGGTGTCGCCTACAACTTGATGAAAAGCACCCGTGGCCACGAACGGGAGGAAAATTAGAAGCTGAAGTATCCCTGGAAGTGCCAAAGACCTCTTGGGTTTATATTGCCACACGTCCATGGTACCCTGGAGGCAAATGCTTCTTCTTGTGGGAAAAGTTATTTAATTTTAAACAGCCTAATCGATAGAGCCCCAGAGTAACACCAGAACCCCCAACCCCAGGGTCATGAAATTCACAACTTTCGAATAGGCAACATTCTATGTATTTGGTTTGTTTATTGAATACACAGGAGTAGAGAAGAATTTCAAAGCAATGATAATGTTCACTAAATAATATATATAACTGCGCCCTAATATTAGAACCCTTGACCCCAAGGCCATGGATTTGACATATTTGGTAGAGAACTCGATGCTGATTACGATCATGGAAAAAGTTTGACTGCTTGATGTCCAGGAGTAAAGAAGATTTTTTAAAATTACATTTTAATGGTCCAGGCATCATGAAATCCACAAATTCGGAAAAGGCAGCATTTTTAAACATAGCTATGTATTTCGTTTGTTTGTTGTACCAAGGATCGCGCAATGGCGAGCCATATGCATTCATGCAATATGCGTTATTTATGTAACAACTCCTTCCTGCCAAGTTTTTCTACCTATACTGATACATACATCGATCCCATGACAGCTCTTTGTCCTCAGGTATTTGCTTATTAATAGTTTCTAATGTTTTATTATAGTTAATGCATTTACTACACGTTTTTTCAATGTATTCTACTGAAAAAAAGTGGTGACTTAAGGGCATGAAAGTATTTCTAACACTACAGCTTCATTGATTCTTTTTTGACCGGGTGATTTCCTGGTAAGTTCAGTAGTTTATTTCTTATATTCAAGAAATATCAGTAAACACAATACTCTGTGTGCTCTAGTAAGTAACTGTACATTTCTTGGTCAGAGTGTGGCAAATGTACCGTAACCTACGTTTCCCTGATTTTGTATTTATGATATGCTTCTCTAACGGATATTTTTAAGAAATATCTGATCTTTTGAAAAATGCCTTTAACTCATTATGTTAATGCGTGTTCGTTTCTCTTGCTTTGATCTCAACGAAAATGTCTTTTTGCTACATCCCTATCACAACAGGCTTTTTGCAGAATCAACAACTGCAGACTTCCCTTGCGTTTTTTCTCCAGTTCACCGACAGGGTCTTAAGGGCTTATATTTGGAGAATTCAGAGTTTTTTGTTTGTTATCAAGCTCTGTATTTTCCCTTTCTTTTCTGTCAGTCCGTCTCTTTGTACCTCACCTTTCCACCTCTCCTGCTCTATTTTTTTTCCAAATTCTTCTAAGAGGTCTTCTTTAGTCGTAGTTATTTTTCTCTATTGTATTCTCTTCACACTATTTCTTGTAGCAAGTGTGTTTGCTTTCTGAGTTATTGCATTAACTGATGAATAAGCTATCTGGTTCCCTTTACAATTCTTCTTAAATATGATTGACCGTATGGCGGTGAATGGCTTCAAATTTAGACCTATACTCGGCACTCAGGGCCATTGAGCAGTGAGGATTCTTTATCGTACCAGCGCCTACCGTGACACGGGACCTATGTTTTTAAGGTCATATACGAAAGACGCGTGATTTTCACTTCTGATTGATTGTATATTGTGTAACGTCCCTCTTGAGAATTTTTCACTCATGTGGAGACGTCACCGTATGCCGGTGAAGGGCTTCAAATTAAGACCAATACTCGGCACTCAGGGCCATTGAGCAGTGAGGGTTCTTTATCGTGCCAGCGCCTACCCTGACACGGGACTTACGTTTTTAAGGTCATATCCGAAAGACCCGTGACTTTCACTTCTAGTGCCGAGCGCTTAGCGAACGAACAGTCGCTACCTTTTTTTACGTCTTAGGTTTGACGCGGCGCCGGGAACGAGAATCGAACCCGGGCCTCCCGATCACGAAGCGAACACTCTACCACTAGGCTACAGTGAACGGTAATTCTTCTGGAATATGTTCTCCGTGAAAAAAAAAGATTCCTTTTTTTATATCTGGCATTTGCTCTTTTTATATCTGTATGCTGCATGATGTCAAATTGCTTAGTTAAAGAACTAGAGAGAGATCCACAATTTGTACGGAGAGGCACAATCAATCAAAGCGATGAATGAGAAAGGAAAACCATCATCAAATGCTGAAATGGCGGGGGGGGGGGCTATTTAATATTGTTGCAGTTCACAGATCAAGATTTATTGAATAAATATTTCATAATTCAATCATTATTTTAGATATTTAAAACCTTAATAGGTTTAAGATGTCTGTAAAGTCTGCTAATCTTACTTAAAATAATCACTTTGATGCTTGGCGCTTACTTCTAATGCCAATGTCTCTGCTTTAACTCTCTCTCTAAATGAATTTGTTTTCTTATGATGCCAAATGCGCAGTACAGTTAAGGCAACATTTTCTATAAAATGTCACGGAATCCGATACATATAATGTTTAACAGTTTTATTTTTTAGCAAGACACTCTAGTTAAAACAGCTTTTTGTGATCTTGAAGAGTATGTCCATCGCTTTTCACATCGGTATTTTTTGACATCATGTGACCCCCTGAAGTCACGTGGGCTCCGATTTTAGGTCAAAAAATGAAATGTCAAATTTAACCAAAAAGTGCAAGGGCAAGACAAACAAAAAATTAACTGCACAATGTTTTATGTTGTCTCTATGTATCTATACTTTCTCAAAAGTGATGCTCATTCAGTTAGTTTTCCGATATAATTAAGTTATTCAGCTAAAATAGACAGTAATGTAGGAAAAATAGGATATTTTCCTAATTTCATCACGAATTATAAATTAACTAAAGGATTACAAAGTAATGAGCATCACTTTTTGAAAACTATACAATACAATAAATAATTTAAAATAAAAACCTACTTTTTAGATTGTCGCCTTGCCCTTGCACTTTTTGATTAAAAAATGAAATCTTGGAAGAGTCAATCTAATTATAGTTTTCAAACGCATCACTGACCCAGCATGGGAAATAACTCTGGAGTACTTGATATAGTATGTTTACTTCGTAAATTTAAAATAAACATACATGCGGGCAGGACTTGACTTTTTTTTTTTACTAAATCAAACGGTATACATAAAAATCATTGACATTTCTTTCTTTTCTGTGTATTCGTTCTCCATACGTTGTATACATTTAATGTCTTTCAAACCTCCCGCATTTCCTCAACGATGTGTATATACACGTAGTATTACACACAAATGGGTATAAATATTGCCGATATATTTATGTAGAACACAAATGGTTAATTAAAATATAGCCTTCATTAATAATTAATTAGATATCTATTCCCCTCTCTCACTACTGTACGCATAGGCCTCGGAACCGGGTAGGGGGGGCTTAGCCTCCCTACTTATTTGCAAATTATATATACATAATGTAGGCATTGTAATTTGCCGTTTTCTTTTGGCTTAGCCCCCCCCCCATCCCCACCCCCTTTCAATCAGCCCCCTTTCATTTTGCTTCCGACGCCTATGGTACACACACTTGTGTTAATAGTTTTTTTTTTTCTTTCTGCATACGAGGTCATTTTCTACGATCGCTTTCAATCAGACCGCTTACTGTTAATTAAGGGATATAAACTAAGTTATAAGTTTAAGGTACTAATATGAAAGAATTGGGGTATACTCCTGTATTTGTTAAGGGGACAGCTATTTTATTTTGAGGGTGAGGGACTGGCAGATTTTAAAAATAAATACTTGCAGATCAGTGAACTCCCCCTCCCATGAATCAGAGTTTTTTTTACATTTCTTTTTTGCATGTAGTATTTTTAATGAAGAGGAAAATAAATAAATAATCTGTCCTTCATCTTATTGATCGGAAATAAATATTAATCTGTCCTTCATTGACATGAAAATGAAAAAAAATCTGACTTGGGAAAACTCGCCTGCCCCCCCCCCCCTTCCCTCAGAACAAATGGTGGTCCCCTATCCTATTTTGAATCAATTAGGAGGATCTCTAGTCTCCTGTTTTTGGCAATATTATTGAAAGATAAATGAACACAATGCACATGCTGGAAATATGATCTTGATGATCATTAGTACCCTCCACACAAAATAGTAAGAAGTTAAGATTTTCATATCTTAATGGCCTTTTCAACACCTGTACAGTAAATATATGAAAAAGTCAAATTTTTATTCATCTAGAAAATTTATTTAATAAACATTTCTTTTCAAATCCAATGACAGACTGTAGGAATGCTGGGCAGGTGCAAATTATTTCCATCACCTCATGTTCTTCATGTTCTTGTGGATAAAATGAATTCTGAAAATAGGAGAAAATCAGGAAATACCATTATTGAAAGTAATTTGTGTTTTAAAAATGAAAGAAAAAATTGCATGGAAACATTTAACATAGAATTTACATACATGTGTAACATGAAGCGGTCACCCATCCAAAGGTTAAACAGGCTCGCCGTTGCTTAACTTTGCCTGAAATAGAGGGAGACTCTACCGCATCACCAGAAAAGCAAGCTCACTGGCGATGCAGTATAAGTTCCCTATATACTGTCCACTACACATGTTTTCAATTCTTCTGTTAGTTTTATTATCAAAACTTTGTATGGTTTATTGCTTATATTGAGCATACCATTAAATGATGGATTAACTTGCTGCCTGAATGAATCCATTTGTCCAACATCTGGGAATAGCTAGGCCTACAACACAATATATATGCAGTTATATGCTATGAGATTACTAAATATACATTGAAGGATAAAATGGCATTACATTTGACAAAACAAATTATGCTACATTGTATATTGTAGTGAATTTATGTTATTGATATAAATGAAAAAAAAATGTGTTACAAAACTTCTCTGGGAAAGTGAAACCTCTGATATTTACAATAGTTATTGAAAGAATATTTTCTATAAAAAAAATTCTAAGTTTCTTCTTTACCAAAATGAAAAAAAAAAACAATATGTAAAGCACATGCAAACTTTGAAAATGTGAAATGCTTTAGAAGTATACATACCCTGTGGAGAAATGATGCATTTTTTATTTATTCACTCTTTAAGCCTGAAACTCTGGACAGCTACAATGATAAAAGTATGATATAAATATTTTTAATGTACATGTAATCTAAACAAAAAATGATTTTTTTTTTCATTAATTTATCAGGTCGAGGAAACTACCTTATATGGAAATTGTTGCGATTGCGCACAGAGGTGCTCACAGCAAGCAATGGTCCAATACAGTGAATGAGCCGAAAAGCATGATGGTCTACTATATGTTTATTTTTTACTACAAACACGTGGGTCAGGGAAATTTAGGACGCAATTTCAAGCGACTGCAGGAAAGTCAGCTAACAATTTTTTTGAATTGTGTTTTGAAAAAAACGAAGATTAGGTACTAATTAAGATTCCCCATGCTCACATTAACAAACAAAGTAAGTTTTCCTTGTTAAATAGTACTTTGAAATACCGCTCGCAAAGTCTTCACAAGTAAATAAGACTCAAGTTTTTAACTTGATATTCGTTAATTTGCCATGTTTCTGGTTAAATTAGTTGTTGCTCAGTTATTTGTTACTAGAAATTAAAATTGGATGTTATAAACTAAAAAAAAAAAAAAAAAAGAATTCTTTAAGATGCACTTTTTTAAAAAAAATTATTTACCTGTTATATAAACACTCATGCACATTGATCATAGAACGTGAGTAGCATATATTTCGAAGTTGTATACGTTGGAAACATTGACAATACGTGAGCACACCTCAGAGTTGATTGTTTTTGGACCAAGGAATAGTCACGTGAAATTGACTTTTCACCGACAGCACAGCACGGGGAAAGCTGTCAACAAACGGACTTGTACAATGGATTGGAGAAAACTCTAATTTTTATCCTTGTAAATCATTTGTATATAAATGTGAGCATGGAATTAGTAGATAATGATTTTCATATTGTATTAAGTGTGTAAAATGCTTGGAAAAATGCATCACGTTTTTCCGAGAGCGATTTAAAAAATTGGCCTTTTAGAAACACACGTGTAGTATTTTATAGTAAACCATAATGCAACTCATTGAGCTGATTGGTCGATTTGTCAGTCACGTTGGTTCCTCACTTAACATGTAAATTTATTCCGACGTCACAGAAAATAGTTTCTTCGACCTGTTTATAAATTCTAGAAAATTAGAACCATAGATCTGAAGTGGGGCTTTTATGTTTTCAACACAATGTTACGGATATTTTTTTTTAAATTGTGTAGCATATTTGTATGTCAAAAATACATCATTGTTTGTTTAGGCCTAGTCACTAGTGAATCATTGACTGAAACAATGAAAACATCTCATTCAATTTAGTTTAAATTTGTGTTACTGATGATCTCCATTATCACACATATTGTTTCAAAGAAAATGAGCTAATTGACAGGAACTCAGTACATATTTAGTGCAATTAATTTTTAATAATTCTAAAAAGTGTGCAACTTAGTAGGGGGGGGGGGGGGTTGTTACACACAAGACACTGCATAATTACAGTTTTTCACTGACTGTACTAATACATTTAAATGAGCATGAACACACTCGGTTTTTTTTTATGTTAACAAAAGCATGTCTACATATTGTAGATCTATACATGTACCTACATATGCGTATACATACCTGGCCTGGAATTACAGTGCAGTGATTGATCTACGGAGCTAGAGCTGGTGCAAATCGTCTCGGTTTTCTGCTATTTTCCGAAATAATGTCCTCATATTCTTGTTAAATGGAGAAGCAATGCCTTGTCTCTTATTCTATCCCTATTTTCTTTAAAGATTGTGTGGTTATTGCATTTAAATCCACTGCAAATCTCAGCTGATGTCGCCACGTTTTTAGATGTAAACAACATTCCGTGTCACCGAGTGCAAGCGCTTGGCTGAAGCCGAATGCAGACAAACGACACGTTAAAAAGAGAATTATTTTAAAGACATGCTATTTTATATACGAGAAAATCACTAATTATTTTCTATTTAAACATGAAGATATTGTTGTTTAATACAAATTGTTACCAATATCGGTAAATAGTTATTTTGAGCACCATTTCCTTATATGGATCAATCAGGGCGGAGCAACTGTCATGACGTCAGGCCTCATTATGACTTCATTACCATATTTTTTTTCATGTGTTGCCTTAACTGTACTGCGTGATTGATTCACTCTTTCATATACATCTCCATGTTCAACTTTTTTTTCGATCGCCTTACGCGATCTCATATATACTGAAGTCGACTTTGGCGACACTACATTTTAGCGTGTTTTTCTGTGGCCGGTCAAGTAAAGTCGTTCCTATATGAAAATGATAATGTATAACATATAATTAAGAAATATTAAAGTACATATAACGTTTTTTGAAGTAATCATCAAAATACAGAATTGTCATAAACTTTATTTTAAAAATCATATTATAGGCAGATATAAGCCTCCTGGAGATAAGTTACTCCTGAACAGAAAAATGCCTACTCTCTAAAAGCATCTGAGTAAAGAAAGGGAATAACAAGTGGCGCGGATCAAGAAAAGTTCATTACAAGGAATTTATTATCTATCACCAACCCAGTAAGTTCAGTTGATTTAATGGAGCTCACATAACTCTAAATAGACGAAGAGGACTCAAGAAATTCTACATTAGATATAATTCTTTATAGTTTTAAAGAAAAAATGACATATAAATTAATAATTTCAATATATTGTGATTTGGTGCTTTACTTAATAAAATATGATATGGCACTTCTTTTTATTTTCAATTTTTGATGATGATTTTTTAAAGGTCTGTTCTCTGATGCATGTTTAATGAAAATTAACTTGCAAAGATATGTCTTTTATGGCTGTTTAAATTAGTTAATGATTTATTCAGGGTATTCAAATTAAAAAAAAATACCAGTAAATTACTAGAACATTTTGAAAGTGGACTCGCCTTCAATTATTATTTTATATTTTTGTGTAAACTCATCAATAGTCTTAAGAGGTGGTTTGGCTTTCTATGATGGTAAGCCTTCCATATTTGGGTCCCCAAATGGATTAAAATATTTCTCGGACACCAAAAAGCTGGAGGAATTCCATTTTGCCACCTGTGGAAACCAGGTAATTATTCTTAAGACTTAAAGTATCAAACTTATTACAACAGTTAAATAATTATTGTATCTTATATAACACCATTTATAATATTTCCAATTTACATAGCTGACAGAAACGTGCTCAAGGCTGAAGGAAGAATTTCTCCTGCTTGGAGTAAGTTTAATGATATAAACGACACTATCCTAATTAAACAAACATGACCCTACCCAATTAGATGTGTACATGTAAAGTAATTATATAATAGAATTAAATTTGTTACGTAGTTGAAGTGTCCGTAGAGCTGTAACGTAAATGTAAACTAGGTCGACATATTTTATATCTCAAGTTAAGCTACAAGCTATTTTTTTTTTCAAAGAAATAAATGGACTCAGCTGATTAATCAAGTGTAGTTTTTCCATTTGTCGGGAAAAAATCAACCTAGTGATAATTTGAATGGGTCTGTCGGGTTACAGGAAACAAACATAATTTTTTAGGCCTTAACTACCTGCGTTAGAAGAGTTAGTCTCAACGAAGAAGGGAAAAGGACAAAAATCAAAAAGTTGCATCAATGTTATCAAGGTATTTTTACAAGAGGCCCATGGGCCACATCGCTCACCGGAGAAGCTTTGACCAATCTGTTCTTTACCAAATTTCCCCTTTTGTAATACATAATGTATCCCCACCCTACCCCACTGATCTGATTAAGGCATTTTGAAATCAACTACCCCAGGATCTTTCCATTGCAAATTGTGCAACTAAGTTTCAGTTTTTCTAGAACAGTGGTTCTTGAGAAGAAGAGTTTCAAAGATTTTTCCTATATATTTTTATGTAAAACTTTAATCCCCCCCATTGTGGCTCCACCCTTCCCCTGGGGGTCATGATTTGAACAATTTAAAATCTACATTACCCAAGAATGCTTCCACATAAGTTTCAACTTTTCTGGCCCAGTGGTTCTTGAGAAGAAGATTTTCAAAGATTTTTCCTATATATTTCTATGTAAAACTTTGATTCCCCATTGTGGCCCCGTCCTTCCCAAGGGAGTCATGATTTGAACAATTTAAAATCTACACCACCCAAGAATGCTTTCACATAAGTTTCAACAAGAAGACAACTACAGAAACTCCTCACAAGAAAACAACTACAGAAACTCCCAACAAGAAGACAACTAAAGAAACTCCTCACAAGAAAACAACTTCTGAAACATCTCACAAGAAAACAACTACAGAAACACCTCAAAAGAAAACAACTATAGAAACTCCTAAGATGAAGACAACTACAGAAACACCTCGCAAGAAGACAACTACAGAAACTCCTCACAAGAAGACAACTAAAGAAACTCCTAACAAGAAAACAACTACAGAAACTCCTCACAAGAAAACAACTACAGAAACATCTCACAAGAAAACAAAGTAACTCCTCACAAGAAAACAACTACAGAACCTCCTCACAAGAAAACAACTACAGAAACTCCTCACAAGAAGACAACTTAAGAAACTCCTTACAAGAAAACAACTACAGAAACTCCTAACAAGAAAACAACTACAGAAACTCCTCACAAGAAAACAACTACAGAAACTCCTCACAAGAAAACAACTACAGACAACTACAGAAACTCCTCACAAGAAAACAACTACAGAAACTTCTCAAAAGAAAACTAAAGAAACTTTTCGCAAGAAGCCAACTACAGAAACTCCTCACAAGAAAACAACTACAGAAATTCCTCACAAGAAAACCACTACAGAAACTCCTCACAAGAAAACAACTACAGAAACACCTCACAAGAAAACAACTAAAGAAACTCCTCGCAAGAAGACAACTACAGAAACAGTTCAAGTCCTGGAAATATTTTTGACGAGCCTGGAGTTACAGGTCAGACTTCCATTCTGTTACTGTTAAAGTATACAATTTTAGTGATTTGTAGTAAGTACGAGGGTCATTCAAAAAGTTCGTAGACTTTTGTCCTAACTTTTTTATTTAACGTCATATTATATCCAAATTTGGTACAAATATTTTAACAACAGATTCAAATAATTTGAGTAAAAAAATTGGAATGTATCTTCATATTTATAAAAATTACCAAGGATTTAGAACAGCAAAAATGGGGTCACGGAGCACCGTCAAAATTGAGTAATTTACTAATTTTCACTTTATAGTATTTACAGCCATACCTCTAATAAATGGAGCTAAAACGAAATAGAATTTACATGTTTAAATAAAGTATTGCCGTATTAATTAAAATGAAATCAGGTTATGTAATATGTCGCTCCATTTAAAAGATATAAGTTTCTAAATACATATGGACTTGATTAAAAAAGCAAAAAACCATGACGTTGGAGGACGTCACGGAGCAGCAAGTAGCAATAAAATTGTACTTTACATTCGAAAAACTTCTTCTACAAGCTTAAAAAGTCCGTATAAACTAGGATCTGTATGAAAAATAATCTGTGTATTTGTATTAAATGGAAAATACAATTTTTGAGTAGTAGGGAGTTTGAATCGGACGATGGATTGTCTGCAAAGTAACAGGTTAATGTTAAAAATATTTTCGAAAGAGTTAGGAACGTCATTGAACGTGATGTGTGCTTCACTGTTGCAGAATTAATAGAGTTACACAGTAAATTAAAGAATTTGAAAACAATGACATTCTTATTTAAGCTATATTTGTACAATTGTTCGCAAACTAGGTGTTAAGTGTTATGGATATGTTTTTTTGAATGAAGAAGACGCTACAAACCGTGTTTGAAATTAAGAAAATTAGTATAATTTTGACAAACTTTCTCAACGTTGTCTTTGACGTTACAGTGTTGGTTAACCGTGCTCCGTGGTAACAAAACATGTTGGTTTAAATTTTGGCTAACATGAGTTCTACTTAATCAAATGGAATGAAACTTCACACTTCGACAAAATAAATGTTTAAGTTTACGAAAATGTGTTGATCGATAATCTTGTAATAATTAAATGACGATGAGAAGCATTGTCTACGTATTTTTTGAATGACCCTCGTATGTCTATGAAAGATAAGCTAAATTGTCACTGTACAATGCAATAGAAGAAAAGTAAATCCAGATAGTTATTAAGGTCAACATGGTAAAAAAATACATTATAAATTGAGACAAAAATCTGAGCTAGTTTATGAGAAAAAATATTCATGCAACTCAGATGATAGTGATACTGGCAGTGATACTCATAATGAAGTGTTATTAAATACTATGTCAATATTTCTGTATACATTATTTTTTCTACATCATTAGGATTCTTCATGTTGGCATTAGCAACCACCGTGGCTATCATCCTCATATTACTGAAGAGATGTTTGAAAAAGCATGTTCATTGCCAGAACGGTCGATACCATGCACCTCCCCATGTGTCCGCACCACCCCCAGACACACCAACCGAAAACATTGAATTAACAATTTTTAGTACGCCTCGATTATCTTCTACACCCCTATCATCTACCACAGACAATACACTCCAGCCAACATCAACGCCTCGCACTGATGTAAGCACGTCAACTCCAATGATGAGCGTTACTGATCAAGCAACCTCCGTAACTGACCTCACAACATCAACAGACAACAAAAAACTTCGTCTTGACTCACTGAAAGCTGCACATATGCTACTATAACGTCACAGACAGCGCAAATGGCAAAGAGTTAATGTACTAAAGTATTCCATTTAGGTCCCTATGTCAAGGAGAAGTTTGTGGACGACGGCAAAGAGAATTTTTTTTTCTGAATTTTTCGGTTCTTTTTTAGCCTTGCGGAGATTCAGAATTGAATTTCAACTCTCTCTTTGTTGTTGCAGTACAATGCGAGAACCGCCACTACGAGCCAAAGATTCTATTTATACATGATCAAGGTATTTATAACAGTATTTTATTTGTTTGTATATTATGGTTGTAGATTTTTGTGATTCTTGAAATAAAATATATTTTATCACGTGTGTTAATAGTGTAACGTTTTTACAAATTACAAATAATTAATGATTGAGTTCACTTAGGTTTCCTTCCTAAGAATTAAGTTATAATATAGAATCAAACAAACTTACGTCAACTTCCTGCAGACGAAACAATGACAATGACAAATATAAAATCTGGATTGGCAAAAATAGACAAACTCGTGTTATAATATATTTTTCCTCGGTCCGACCTGGATAATAATTAGCAAACAAATATGATTTTAACGACAACGAATTATAAGAAAAGAATCAACCACAATTAACCAATAATCAGTTATAAAGTTATGACACTGTAGTTGCAGACTGAGTGGTTTAACCAACAATCCTGTTGTTTCCCGACACAATCTGCAATTACCTAGAAAACACACCCTAAAAGTCACAGAGACACCTTTTATTAAAAGTCACCAAGACACTATAGTCACTAAGACACTATTAAGGAACTAGGTTCCTGAGCTGAGTGGTTTAACGAACAATTCTGTTGTTTCCCGACACAGCCCAAGAACCTAGTCCAAGAGGTGTTACTCAAACAACGTGTAACGACCAAGTAACCAAATACTTCATGGGTGTCTGTATTTATACTCTTTCTAATTCCTAATGATTGGTTGATGATTCTGAAACTCTGATTGGTTAAAATATCAAGCGCTGATTGGTTAAATATAAAATGATATGATTGGACGATTCAAAAGCATTTAAATCCACTATGATTATTCTATCATTACATTACCCACGCCTTCGAAAAAAAAAATGCGTCCTCGCATAGGTAAATTATGATACTAAAAACGATAAAGGTATTTATATTTATTAAGTTTTTAAGGTGTCTCCTACATTTGTATTTTTTTTCTATTTACATATAGATTTCACTTAGAAATATTCAACACTGTCTTCAGTGATTTCTCGCACTGTTGCATTGTCTTTGATGTACTCAGCAATCTTCTTTGTTGTTATACCCCCCCCCCCCGCTTGAAAAGCGGGAGGGTATATAGTAATCGTTAATTCCGTCCGTCTGTACGTCTGTCTGTCTGTCCGTCCGTCTGTTACGCTTTGGGGTACCCATCTCTTATCCACAACTCCTCTCATACCACTGAATGAAATTTGATGAAACTTTCACAGATTGCCATTGTGCACCTCCTATTTTACTTTTTGATCCGGCACATATTTTGGGTTTCCCGGCCACAGGAAAACATGGACTTTTTCACCAGTTATAACTATATGGGAGGCGGGGGGTATCATTTAGTGAGCTCATCGCTCACAGTACCTCTACTTTTAATATGTTTTGGAAAGTCAGTCTGGACACAACCATCGCATGTGCTCGGCAATTGAGGTGTTTCAGTTGTGAGATTGTCTTCACGTGATGGTTGATTTTCATCCAGTTTGTTGTCCTCAACAGAAAACTGAGATTTCTCTGCCTGTTTAGGAACTTTGCCTAATGCAATAAGTGGGAATATAGGGTCATGAGTGCGTTTCTTTCCTGGCAACGTTGGTTTAGTCGGTTGCCTGAACATACGACCTTGTTGAAGAGATGTAATACAATCCAACTCTTTCGATGCGTGTTTATCATTAGGATCTTCATGACTCTGGGAACTAGAAGACTGTTCCTGTTTTTCAGAAAGATTGACAGACTGTACATCCCCGACAGAGATTTCTGGGTCATTATCCCAGTCACTAGTGTCGGATATTTCCAGACCAACACCTAACGATGGTTCTGTAGAGTTTGGTGGGTGATGCATTGTTTTAACGTGTCTTCTCAGATATACATGCTTAGTAGTTTTAAAAGGACACAAATCACACTGCAATGGTTTCTCCTTGATCATTTGAAGACCACACGTAACAATATGGTTCTTCATTTCTTCTAACGTATCCGTTCGCAAAGTGCACATAGGGCATTTAAGCAAAGATCTTGGAGTAGTCTTCGTTTTTGGCATGATCTGCAAAAGAAATAGTTTAAATGATACATAATCAGATAAATATTCGGGGCGTTTTCTCTGTCGTTTGCCATCTGTCTGATAGCAGTCATTCTTTACTTAAGTCTCAGTGTTTTCTGTCCTGTCATTGTTAGAATCTACAATTGCATTGTCTGCACTACCTGTCCCTTGCAATTGTTCTGATGCTAGGATTTGATCTTTCACTGGCCCTATTCTGTCAGTATGAATTACTTGGTTTGTACCCTTGTATCCACAGTTTACTTTATAGGTGACATTGGAACATCTCTCAATGATTTCAAATGGTCCTTGCCAATATGATGTAAATTTGGGAGATGTACCAGTCTTACGTTTTGGGAAGTAAACGTAAACTCTATCACCTGGCTTAAATGACTGCCAGTTTAATTTTCTATCATGATACCACTTCTGTCTTTCTATACTCTCTTATGTCATTTCCCTGACAACTGCATGTGCTTTTTCTAATTTTTCTTGTAACTCCAAAACCCATCTATTCTGTGTAATTCTCTTAATATCAGAATGGACCTCGTATACAATATCCAAAGGTGTAGCGACCTCTCTACCTAACATTATTTTCTTTGGAGTTGCACCCGTTGATTCGTGGACTGCTGCTCTGTATGCCATCATTACGTATGGGAGATGTTCGTCCCAATCCGTATGGTGCTCATTGACATAGGCTGATAACATGGTAGCCAGAGTTTTGTTGAATCTTTTGACCATCCCGTCCGATTGGGGGTGGTACGGGGTGGTGTGTGTTTTCTTTACATTCAAAAGCCGGCACATTTCTGTAAAAAGATTGCTTTCAAACTGGACTCCTTGATCGGAGTGAATAGTTCCAGGCACTCCAAAGCGGGCTATGACTTCTTCCACTATCACCTTAGCTACAGTTGCGGCTTCCATATTAGCCACAGGAAAACTTTCTGTCCATTTAGTAAAGTAATCCGATACGACTAGTATATATCGGTTACCATTATTGGACATGGGAAGTTCGCCTAATATATCTGTAGCAGTACGTTCCATTGGTGCGCCGCAAGTGGCAACTTGCATCGGGGCACGTTAAGTAGCATTTGGTGATTTTCGCCTTTGGCATTTTTCACAACCAGCAATGTACAATTTAACATCTTTCTGCAATCCTGGCCAATAGTATTTGAATTTTATCTTCGCCAATGTTTTCTTTATCCCAAGATGTGCAGATGTCCTTTCATCATGGAACTGTCCTAATACTGTACGTCTTTCACTATATGGCACAACAGCTTGCAGAGAAACTTCGCCATTTTCGTGCTTTTTCTTTCGGAAGAGCATTCCATCCTCTAATACCAGAGCATCCCACTGAGAACATAGAGACTTAAAGAAGTTGCTATGACCAGAAATTTCTGATGACTCTGGCTTTACACCTTTTTCAACCCATTTGATCAGTTGATTTATGTCTCTGTCGTCGTTTTGTTTGGCTTTCAAAGACAACTTATCCTTACGTGTTACACTACTTATAGTATTAACTATACTTTCAGAAGATGTACAACATGCTTTTCTGCAAGGTAAACGGCTGAGGGCATCAGCATTTGCATACTTATTCCCTGGTCTGTGTTCAATGGTCATTTGAAAATTGCTCAGTGATTCAAACCATCGAGCAAGCTGACCTTCAGGATTCTTGCTGTTCATTAGCCATTTCAAATAACTGTGATCTGTTCTGATTAAAAACTGTTTGCCATACAAGTAGTGTTTGTAATACTTTGTAAAGTAGACAACAGCCGACAGCTCCTTTCTTGTAACGCAATATTTCCGTTCGGCTTTTGATAAGGTTCTGCTTCCAAAAGCAATTACTCTTTCTACTCCGTTTTGTGTATGTGAAAGAACTGCCCCTATTGCTACGTCACTAGCATCTGTATCCAAGATAAATGACTGTGTAAAGTCAGGATGGGCAAGAATTGGTGCGGAGATAAGTGCATGTCGAAGTAAGTCAAAAGATGCTTGACAATCATCTGTCCATTTGAAATTTGAACCCTTCTCAGTCAATTTGTTCAGTGGCTTTGCCTTTGCTGCGAAGTTGTGTATAAAATGTCTGTAGTAGCTGCAAAGACCTAAAAAGCTTTTTACTTCTGTTAGATTAGTAGGCACAGACAAATTTTGTACTGCAGAAATTTTTGAAGGATCTGTGCTGACTCCTTCCTCTGATACCACATGTCCGAGAAATTCAACCGTCTTATGAAACAAGTGACACTTTCTTGCTTTCAGTTTCAGGTTAGCAAATGACAGTCTATCAAATACCTGTGTGAGGTTTCTAACATGTTGGTAAACGATGTTCCGATAACAATGATGTCATCTAGGTACACCAAACATATTTGCCATTGCAAGCCACTCAAAACAGTTTCCTTTAGCCTTTCGAAGGTTGCCGGGGCATTGCAAAGGCCAAATTGCATAACATTAAAATGGTACAAACCACGTTTAGTTGCAAATGCCGTTTTTAGTTTATCTAAGTCATCCATGCTAACTTGCCAATATCCGGAGCACAAGTCAAGGGTTGAAAACCACTTTGCTCCGGCAAGACTGTCTAACGAGTCGTCGATGCGTGGAAGTGGGTAGGCGTCTTTGACTGTAGCTGCATTTAAACGCCTGTAATCCACACAAAATCGCAAAGAACCATCTTTCTTTTTGGCTAAAACGACTCCTGATGCCCATGGACTATTCGATTTTTCTATGATTTTCCTGTCAAGCATGTCATCTAATTGCTTGTTCATCTCGTCCTGTAAATGATGTGGAATTCTTAGGAGGTTCTTTCAGTGGGCGTGCAACCTTGGTATCAATATTGTGTTTGACCAATGAAGTGCGTCCCAAGTCTCTGTCTGACCTTGCAAATATATCTGCATACCTAGTCAAGAACTTTTGTAATTTAGGTATTTCACCACCATTTAGAATAAGATTAACTTTAAATCTCTCAAACAGATCCTGCAGATGAGATGACAGATCTTTGCATGGCTTGTTTACAGTAGATGTTGGTTCAAAAGCATTGTCAACTGAACTCATATTTGCAATAAATGTTCCTGGATACACTGTTTGATGTTCATGGGATGGATTCATCATTCGAACTGGTATTTCTCCATCTTTTACATATCCAACTGATCTTGCTATTAACGCTTTTCCTGATTTGAGGAACTTCTCCGATGGTTCTATCATGCCTAAAACTTCTTTCGTGTCATAGGATTTTGCCGGCATTGAGACCTTACATTAAGTCACTATTTCACTTCTGGCAGGAACAACAATCACCTCTTTCGAGTTAATTCTAAAGCAACCGATTTTGCCAAAGAAATCAACTTAGTAAACTTTGTCGTTAACCTTAAAATACCCATTAACTATGTCTATTGTACAATTGTATTTCTTCATAAAGTCAAGTCCAATGACTCCATCAAGAGAAAAATCTGCTACGACGACATCTTGGCTATAAAAACTCTTATCAAGATTTATGCAAATGCTAGTTTTTCCTTTCACAGGTAAGTCGGTCCCACATGCAGAAGATACTATTTGATCGGTTTTGTACAAAACTGGTTTGTTTTGTATAGCCTCATAAACTTTACTTGACAGTACTGATAGTGTTGCTCCCGTGCCAACAAGCAAATTCGCTTCAATTCCCCTGGATGGTAGCTTTTACGTACATTCCAGCCTCAGGGTCATTCTGGTTTACACCAACTTGAGCTTTGTAAGACGTGATGCTTTTGAATGTGTTTTGTACAAGATGTTTCTTTGTACTATATGAATATTTCTTTTGTGATGCTGTGTTTTGTTGAGTTCTATAACTTTGTGGACAGTCATATCGGAAATAATTTGGAGATCCACACAAATAGCAGCGTCTATTGCTGGTAGCTCCAGATTTCTTTTTGTATACAACATCCTGGGAATTCTTTGCTTTCATGTCATTAACTTCCTTACGAAGTTTTCTTATTTCATCCTTCAGCTCTACCAATATACTTGTGCTGATCTGATCAGATATGGTTTTCTTGTTTCCCTCAGTTTTCTCTGACTGCATTGGTCGTAAGTGGGTTTGTTTTTCTATCATTTTAAGATCAGATTTAACAAATACTTGCAATTCGACAGCATGTCGAATAGCATCATTGAGATTTAATGGCCTTGCTTGTTTTATTCTCAATCTCATGTCAGCATCTAGGAGGGCATCAATAAACTGTTCTTTTGCCAGCGTTTCTTGTACATCTCTTGGAGCCGTTGGGTATGCCAAGCTTGTGAGTCTTCTAATGGATTGTCCCAGTTCTGGTAAAGTTTCCGTTGCTCGTTGTCGGCGTTCTCGCAGCTGGGTCCTATACAAGTCATTTTGATTCGAGGGTGCAAATCTCTCCTCTAATGCATTCACAAGTAAGACATAGTCATGCTTGTGTGTGTTAGGCGAATTCCCCAGTACACCCTGAGCCTGTCCTCTCAAGGAAACTAATAAATATAAACCTTTCTCTAGATCCGTCTACTTCTTCAACATGGTGTAGCATCAAAATGGGAACGATTATCTAACCAGGATCCCGTACCATCAAATGTTGCATTTATATGGGTCTGTGGTTTCTTCTCCGCTGCTGTTATGATATCGGTCTCTGCGTCCTGTCTACTAAAGCGACGATCCCTTCGGCGATTAGTAATGTTTGACTCTGTTACACTTCCAGAGACTGGTGTTGACATTAAATACCCAGGTCTTTTGCCCTCATCAGAAGGAACACTACTTGTACCAAACAACATTTCATCTTCCCAAGAAACTTTTCCTATAGGATGCTTTTTCGGTTTAACATCACCGTGAAAGTCTATATCAGAATATCTCCCTGATGCAAAACCTGAATCTTTTGATTTCGTATCTGATCGAACATCAGGGGTACTTGTTTTATTAGCATTTGTATCCTTGGCTAAACTAGCATTGTGAATGCTTAAACTGTCATTTTTCAACTCTTGTAACTTTTGCTCTATGAATGTGTTATTTCTTTGTCAATGTCGGTTATGTCCTTGTCAGCCATGTTTTACAATATGCCCACAAAATGAAAACAAATAATAGATCAACAAATAATACAAAATATATAAACGTAATATTCCTAAAGCCGCTGCCACCAACATGACCAAATTTGTAACGTTTTTACAAATTACAAATAATTAATGATTGAGTTCGCTTAGGTTTCCTTCCTAAGAATTAAGTTATAATATAGAATCAAACAAACTTACGTCAACTTCCTGCAGACGAAACAATGACAATGACAAATATAAAATCTGGATTGGCAAAAATAGACAAACTCGTGTTATAATATATTTTTCCTCGGTCCGACCTGGATAATGATTAGCAAACAAATATGATTTTAACGACAACGAATTATAAGAAAAGAATCAACCACAATTAACCAATAATCAGATATAAAGTTACGACACTGTAGTTGCAGACTGAGTGGTTTAACCAACAATCCTGTTGTTTCCCGACACAGTCTGCAACTACCTAAAAAACACACCCTAAAAGTCACTGAGACACCTTTTATTAAAAGTCAACAAGACACTATTTTAAGTCACCAAGACACTATAGTCACTAAGACACACTATTAAGGAACTAGGTTCCTGAGCTGAGTGGTTTAACGAACAATGCTGTTGTTTCCCGACACAGCCCAAGAACCTAGTCCAAGAGGTGTTACTCAAACAACGAGTAACGACCAAGTAACCGAATACTTAATGGGTGTCTGTATTTATACTCTTTCTAATTCCTAATGATTGGTTGATGATTCTGAAACTCTGATTGGTTAAAATATCAAGCGCTGATTGGTTAAATATAAAATGATATGATTGGACGATTCAAAGGCATTTAAATCCACTATGATTATTCTATCATTACAATAGATCAATTGACTGGTACAGAGACAGAAACAGAGTTGATGAGCAAAGGACTAAAGAAACAAAAGACAAATTTAGAAAAGCAACCTATAAGAAAGAGAAGTATGTTTCACTTAATGTTTTGTTTATATACATGATAAATTATGATGTCTTTGAGATAAGTGACAGTTGAATTCAGGCATGTAATATTTTGGATCCTGAATTTATATAATTTTTAGAGATATACAAAGGGGTAGAAATATTAAATCTGGTTTTTAAAGTCTTTAAAATTTCATTCTGGTCATTGATGACTTCTTCCATCTGCCGGGTAGCTTCAACCATTTCTTTATGTGTGACATCCCATTAAACAATTTAACACATTCCAAATATACGAGTCTGTAAAACACCAATCACATGCATAATGTTTCAAAAGCATTAAAATAACTTAATTTTATAGTTGAGTGTAAAATAGATTAAACAAATATGAAAACGAGAGACCAATAATTTTTTCTGCGTCCAGTGGTATCTTCTCTGCAGGGTGTAAAGAGCAACCTGATAATAACGAAGTGCAAAGAAACTCTCCAGATTTTTGGATAGATGTATACATGAAGACTCTTCAAATCGTAAATAGTCACCAAGAAGTTAATTATAATCTGACAACGAACTTTTCATGATTATCCATACCAGTTTACAGAATAAGACATTTTCTGAGATTTTATACATATAAAAAAGTGGTTTTTGAAGACCAAGTCTTCCACCAATCTATTGGAATCCCAATGGGAATCTTGCAAGAAGTTTAAACGTCAGAAAGATAGCTACACTATTATCGACACATTAGATATTTTAAATGTCAGAAAGATAGCTAAACTATCATCGACACATTAAATGAAAGATAGCTACACTGTTATCGACACATTAGATGCATTTAGCAGAGGAATTTTGCAACATAGTGAAAAGCTCCCAGAAGTGACATCGGAGAGGAGAGATCTCACTGTTTTGGCTCCATTGTTACCTATGTTAGATGCAATTGTCACTGCAAAAACTGATCAGGTATACTCCGAACACAAAATCAGATAAACAAAATCCAAACAAGAATACGGAAAGCAGAGTACGCTCATATTTAATCATCCTGATGTTTTTTACCCTAACATAAACATACTTTTCTACACCACTCACAAATGTCAATATCATGTTTTTTTTATACCTTGAAGACTATGTACAATATCCCCACAAAGGAATTCCCTTTTCTTAAAAATCAGTTACAGGCTGATATATCATTTAGGATCCAATAATGATTGATTGTATACTGCTTAACGTTCCTCTCCAGAATATTTCACAGATGTGGAGACGTGACCATTGCCGGTGAAGGGCTGCAAATTTAAGCCTATGCTCGGCACTTATGGCCTTTGAGCAGGGAGGGATCCTTACCGTGCCACACCTGCTGTGACACGGGGCCTAGGTAAAAACGGTCTCATGCGAAGGACCGTTCCATTTAGTCACCTTTTACGACAAGCAAGAAGGTACTGAGGACCTATTTTAACCCGGATCTTCACAGGGCAGATCCAATAATGAAATTCTGTAACTTTTCCTTCTTGCCCAAGCTTCTTAAGATCAATCAGCACTTGAATGGTGGAAAGATTCAGACTTGAAGAGTAAAGATGACCTCATCTCACCCTCCTTTCATCACAATTTGAGTCTGCAAGCGAGGTTGAAAAATACAATGTGGAGGTGCTGCCCAAGATGCAGATAACTAGCTCAGATTTCCAGTACTCTTTTGAACATGTCCAAGATTATTTCCATAATTCAAAATACTAGTACTGGAAAAACAGCAACAAATCCAATGAAAAGAAGGAGTTCTTAAAAACATTTTCCCTGAAAATTTAGCACTCTTTAGCAGTGGTAGAAAAAAGAAGACACGGTTTGCGAAATCGCATTCCATGCCAATCAACTCCTTTAAATGTCTCAATTCCATTCTTCAGCAACAACACAGAACAAAGATCTACTATAAAAAGTCAAGATCAAGAAGAAAAAAAAAGGTTTGCCTTAAGTTTTGAACCTTAGGAGAGAACCAATCCATATAGAGACTGCATATTTGGTTATGTAAACTTGACTCAGTTCTTTCAAATGGCAATATGGGCAATGACTGTGACCTTGACTGTGATATATACGCAAAAGTAGCTTTTTCGTACCTTCCACCTATCATTTGAACCATAAGAAATAGAGATTTCATATTTAATATGCATACTCCACTTTTTAGTTCAATGACCTTGTGACCTTGACTGTAACCTTAATGCGGGCGTATACTGTTTCACAAACACATATTGTTGTAGATGTACTTATAAGTATAGAATTTTAAAACAGCATTACATTTATATTTTTTTTAAATTTTCAATTCTATATTCTAGAGGCACCTGAGCAAAGAGTAATAAAGTCTAAATTTTCCGGAAAAGGAAAAACAATGAAATATTTCAGTTAAACAATTATTAAAGGAGACTTCAAACGGTTTCAACGTTTAACCAGAAGTCTCTGTCGAGACTGAAGCTCTACTGGTTTGTACTTATAGCAAAGGAAGATGAAAGTACTTAAGCAGTTGGAAATTGAAACTTTACACTGTCTAGCAAAAGAGAGAATAATGATCCTTGAATAAGTCTCTTTAATATTACGTTCATAGTGTAGTCTACTTGCATGCCACAATATACTATAATCAGACTAAAACTGTATTTGAAGTAGCATTTTGAGAGTAACAGAAATAGCAATTTTTATTAACGAAGGTAATAATGTTCATTGAAGTTAAAAACAGATATAAAGAATTATGTACCTTAGTGTAGTCTACTTGTGTGCCAAGTTATATTGAAATCATACCAATACTGTAGGAGGAGTAGCATTTTGAAAGAATTTCACAGAAATTTCTATTTTTAGTAACAGCACCAACACCATTCATCGAAATCAAAAGCCAATATACAGAATTATGTATCTTAGTGTAGTTTACTTGACAACTGTAGGAGGAGTAGCATTTTGAAAGAATTTCACAGAAATTTCTATTTTTAGTAACAGTGCCAATACCATTCATCGAAATCAAAAACCAATACACAGAATTATGTATCTTAGTGTACTTTAATTGTGTGCCAAGTTATATTGAAATCAGACCAAATTTGTAGGAGGAGTAGCATTTTGAAAATTGTTTACAGACAGACGGACGGACGCCGGACGCATTACTATCGCATAAGCTCTTCTGGTCTCTGACCAGTAGAGGTAAAAAAGAACTGAGTCTGAAGCTGAATGAGAGATCATGTATGAAGATCTTAAAGGCCACAGAACGTCCCATGTAAGACACTGAACTATATTCACGCGTCCGCCATTAAAATACGAAACTGAGGCTGACCTGACAAGCTAGCGTCCTTCACTACGAGAAAAAGGCGAAGTGCGGCGAAGGTCATCCAGCGTGGACGCGCTCTCTCGCCACCGTGCCAGACGATGTGACGTCGAAAATCCCTAATAAATCCCTCAAAAGAGGATACAGCAATTTTGCTTAAGGATAAGTACATGATATCGAAGGTTTGTTTACAATTTTACGATGGATACATAGAATTCTTTAGGTTGATATCTGTCATTACTATTGAGATTCAATGAATGGAAGACAATAAAGATGCACCTCACGTGGAGAATAAATACTTTTAGTTGTCATTTTTAAAGGAAAATTAATATATACTGTATACTAAGAAATTTATGGCCACGTTATG
>NW_026931367.1:0-47500 GCF_032062105.1 Saccostrea cuccullata | reverse complement strand
TTGAGGGCGTGATCTAGCATCGTTCCAGGATCATTCCTCACTAAATTATTCCATGTTTCCGTATCTACTTTCTTACACGTTTTTAGAAAACACAGACCGATGGAAATGGCCATACATAAATTGTCATTATTTTGAACGTGAAAAAGTGATTTTTTCCTTTCTATACTATTTTTAGGACCGAAAAGAGTTGTAATGGGTAATTTTCTAGGGTTACCTCCCCCTTTAGGTAAGTCAATGGACCCGATGGTGACTAGCAGGTTTTCATCTACGGGTAAGCTTTCGTTCGAATTGAGTACCTTGGTGATCTCAGACATGACGACATCTGCATTCAATTTTTCCCAGGACTGCAGCGGCACGACGATAGGATTGTTTAAACTCGGATGACTCAGGACCACCCTTCCCAGATCTGCATCGTGACCCCTGGCCTGCGACAACAGGTCGTCGAACATCTCATGTAATTTGTTTTGGATATCTATTAATTTATCCCCCCTCCACTGTTCATTGAATTTGACCTTGAATGTGGTGTCGCGGGCCAGATTTTTCTTGAAGGTCCTGGTATCTCTCTTCCAGATATAGTAAGGTTTTGCTAATGTGTCCTTAGAATCAGAACTTTCCCCACCGCCCCCCCCCCCCCCCACCTGTCTACTTGTAGAAGGTTGATTGCCATCATTGCAAGAATGACACGTTTTTTTAGGAGGAGACTCCATATCAGAGAGAACCTCCTGCCATAAGTCGTCTATGTGCTTTTCCCACTTAAGTTCCTTTTCATGCTGGAGTTCTCTTAATCGGTTCTCGACCTCGACATCACCAACTAAACCATTCGCTGTTGCAAATAACTGCACGGCATCTGAATCCACCAAGGAGTCCAAGATTTCTTTGAGGAGACTACCGTCTGACATGTTCTAAATTAAAAATTTCAGACTGTTTATGAAATTCTTTAAAATATACTTTTCAAAATATAACCTGAAATTCAATAATGTATTATATTTTTTTTATATTGTTACACCGCAACTCATCTAAAGAAAAAAACAAAACCTTTTTTTTAACTTCAAAAAAACTTTTATTTAAATTCATAAACAACATGATTGGTATATTCAATTGCAAACATGTAAACTGCACGCTAAAAATCAACTGTATAATCAAAAAAACATCTCTCATAAAATAGCACAAGTTATACACAAAATCCGTGTAAAGTTACACATTATGCAATGTGAAGTGTTAATTTTGATACAAAAAATTAACAGTAAACATATTAAAACTCCTGAGGAATTCACTCGTGTAAAATTCTGGTTCCTTTCTTCTCAAGAAAAAAAGGAATCAGTATAATAAATGTGATGTTTTCAATATAAGTCATGACAAAAATAATAATAAATTGCACTACCCATGTGCAAAAAACTCCATCACATAAACAAAAAAGGGTGTGTATATGGAAAATTCTGATTTTTTTTTTTCCAAAATACCTAATATAATTCATAAAAGAGAATACAAATCACACAACCTGCAATCAACTATTCTAAATTGTATTTCTAAAGTAGGAATTTACATTATCTCCCTTCCTGTCTGCAAAGAAAAAATCCACCTTCCAATCAACCAAACATAGAATAATTTTCAAAAATCTCTCTCTCGTAACCTTGCACAGGTTGTATAAAATCAGTGTAAAATTACACATAATAAAACATGAAGTGTTAATTCTAATACATAGATTAAAATGTTATTTCAGTTTTTATCATAAAACTAATAAAAAAAAATCATATGTGTAAAATTCTATCTATTGTTCCTTTTCCTTTCTTGAAAAAAGAATCAGTATCATAAATCAAAAAACAATTCTAACATTTTGGAAAAAAATTATCATTTTTTCCTCTCGTCCACAAATGAAACACAGAAAAGTAAGGGAAAAAAACATACATATCATACAAACTATAAATTCAAGACATCAATGTCTTGTTACTACAGTGTCATCATGCATATCTCATGTGGTTTCTTTTCACTCTAATGGCCTAAACCTTTGACTCTAACTCTTATAGCTTAAACCTTTGACTCAAACACTAACTTTTTTTTTTGCATTTTAGACCTTGTGTGGGCACTGACAGGAGACGGTCTAATTAGGGGTTTCAACGATTGAGGCGTGTGGAAATGTTCACCACTTGCTGTTTCAGGTGTGACAATCTTTGGCTGGGGTGGTGTTGTTGGCTGGGGTGGTGCAGTTGGCTGAGGTGGTGATTGGACTTGGTTAGGGATGTTGGATTCTATTGGTTCATCTTGCGATTGAGGATTGGTGGTATAATGAATTCTCATCTTGATGATGATGATAATCGACAGCTTCAAGAAGACTGTAGCTGTGATTCCCCAAGCTAGGAATCCTAATAAAATTTTTTAATTAGATTGAACATCCTTTATGAAAGAAAACAATTATCTTTCGAGAATAGCAAAACTTATAAAAATATGTACACATTTTTATTAAATTAAAATCTGAGGTCCTTGGAAACATATATTTTTTTTTTTTTACCTGATCATGAGAACTACCAAGAATTTTGTATACTGCTCTTCAGTTATCAGACACATAATGAATATCAAATTCTATGTCATCATAATCATCATCCGATTCAGAATAATGTCCAACATGTGCCAGCTCATACTTTGATGGCAAACTATTTTTTTTCTTAACAATTTGATTCTTTCTGAATAAATGTTTACCAAGAACACTTGTTTGTTTGTTATTACTAATCATTTTACACCTCGGACATATTTTCCTCATTTTTTTAACATTAAATAACAGTAGAAACATAAAATTTAATACACATGTCAACATGATGATATTCATATACAAACCAAATTTACCATAATATGCATCTTTTTCCTCCCCCTCTGTGTCACTCTGCAGTTTGGCATTCACTGTCATAGATGTCTGCTGTTTGGGATTCGCTGTCATTGATGTCTGCTGTTTGGGATTCACTGTCATTGATGTCCCATCTACACTAACATCTACCAAAAAAAGTTTCAGTACACAAAAATTAGTTGCAACAATTCAGGTGTTGTGGATATCCATAAGTAAAAACTTTTACATTTAATTTTTTGATGTAACAAAAAATTACTGGTAATTAACAACTAAATTTTACCATTTTTCATTAAAAAAAAATTCAAAGAATATAATTAACTAATATATACAGTGCTACTCTTTAATTTTAATTTTACAGAAAATTTCAAAGGGTAAATGAGGTTAGAAGCAATCTACAAAAGTAACAAAAGTTTCATAGTGAGCTTTATCTTTTTTTTTTCTACTAGAAGGATGTTTAACTTATAACAAATTTTCTTACCAAGAGTCTTGCTGAGCGCCAGCCATGTTGCTTTCATGGTGGTCTCTGTTGCTTTCGTGGTGGTCTCTGTTGCTTTCGTGGTGGCCTCTGTTGCTTCCGTGGTGGTCTCTGTTCTTACTTGGTATATTGTTGTTCGTGTCATACCTACAATATTAAGATGGAGTCATTAAACAATTGGGAAGGATGACTACTAATTTAGTAATCAATAATTCAATTTTATTTTAATGTGTGGTACACTGCTGTTTTTACTTTGATTACTGAAAATTTCAAATTTAACTTCGAGTTCGGCAAATTTCTCACCGGAAGTCTTGTTGCTTAGGACCCTCGCTGGTTTTGTGGGAGAGTCTGTTGAACTCCAACTTGGACTTGTCTCCATAGACTCTCTAATAGGTGCTGAAAAGGTACATTAATTATTTGGAATACCAATTCAATCAATAGTCCTCCAAAGGGAAGTATGTCATTAAAATATAAAACACACTCTATTGCGCTAAAATTTTCAACCACTTGGCCTTTGTCAAGCGTATAAAAACGACCATCTTAAACAGAGCTAGGTAAAATCTATTCCGTCCAATCTAATACACAACTTACTGTGACGTAATACCTCTCGTTGGGACACGAACCCGATCTTAATTTGGCACTTCTAAGGTGCGGATCCAAATACCATACATTGCATCTACTTTTCTCATTTAGATTCAGAGGTGTATTAGGCCTATCACTTAAAAAGGCTGAAAATTTTGCTAAGAACTGAAATCCCCCTATTCCGGATGCAGAATTAAAGGGAGTTTTTATGCAAAAAAAGGCTGAAATCAACCAATCGACTGAACGTTTCAGATATTTTCTGCCAAGTTGATTTGTCTTTCGGAACTCATCAGGATTCATAATAATGAACCGACATTCCATAGTAAAAGACACAGTGATGTGATTGGTTTATGAAAATATCACGTGATCACATTTTTTTTTCTCACGGTAATCTCAATGAACCGGTCACTATATACCAACACAAATACCACAAGAACATTCCGTATTAGGACAAACAACAAAATTTTTGTATAAATGATAAACTAAGCGGTCAATATAGGTTATATGTATATTGTACCGATTTTACATAAAATTTACTAGACAACTTGACTTGACTTTGATACCCACAAATCTTCTCATTTACATATGTACTTACTGAATACATCGGGGCAAGTATCTCCATCTCTATTTCGCACGACTGGAAAGGGTAGCTTTCTGTTCCCCACTAGATTTATGTTGACTGTGCACTCGGAGACTCGAATTTCGCGAATTTTAAGTTGCGCACCAAGAAAAATACTATAACAGTTCCATCGCGTTTGCGTACAATCTACAACTCCAAGGTAGTTTGGACATCTATGACATCTAATTTGCGCACAAACAATTGTATACCAGCCAAAAATTAAACACATCACAAAACACGTCTTCATCTTTCCGTTCATTGGAGTGGCGCGAATTTTGCACGGACTTTTCACCCGTCATCAGTCAGCTGATTGTAAGGGATAAACTAATAGGGTAAAGGCTAATGCGGGAATGAAAAACAATAGTTCTAGTGTGTTGGGATAATTATACTGACATTTAATATGATGGCTCGATCAGTGCAGGAGGAATACATGATTTCAAACTTCATAAATTGCATGTCACTCATACATTTAGACCGTGTAACAGCAGTACTCTCTCTCTCTCTCTCTCTCCCTCTCTTTCTTTAAATTTAAAAATATAGAAGAATATAGAAGATAAGATAACACATCAATATTGTGTCAGTTGAATCTAAAGTAAAACGTACTCAATATCTCATTTCTCTCTCTCTCTCTCTTTTTTTTTTTTAATATATATATATAGTCTTGTGTATCTACATACGGAAATAAAAGTAACAATGCTTGTACTGATACTAGGTCATGTCAGGACACGCTACACTACCTTTGCGCACGTGTATCGTGATAAAGCGGAATTTTAAAAAAAATATTTAGAATTGCGCGCTTCCATTAAAAGAGATTATGATGAAAGGTAAATTATCATCTAACTATGTATGATTAACAGCTAATTATTCAATTGACGTTTTAAAAACTTCAAATGGATATATTAAAAGGGTCGTGACACACACAGATAAAAGCCATGACGTTTGCACTTATTGAAATACTAGGTCATGTCAGGACACGCTACACTATCTTTGTGCGCAGGTGTATCGTGAAAAAGCGGAATTTTTAAAATGATTTAGAATTGCCCGCTTTCATTTGAAGAGATTAAGTACGACAGATGATGAGCTAATTAATGCATCAAATTAATTACTGTTCCTCATATCCAAACTTAAAAAAAAATAGCAATGTAACCATGACAAACACCTTAAAAGACTATATACCATTTCTCTTGTATAGCTTTTCCGTCTACTTACTTCCTCCCTATGGGTATAAATATGGGAGGAGTAATCTTTAACGGTACCTTTCACCAAAAAAAAGAAGAAAGATAGCAGTACTAGTGAGAGAAAAATATGGCAGACGAAATTTTCAACTTTCTGTAAGTAGATCAGATCTTAATCTAATGTTGTTAATTGATAACAATTCTCAATTTTAACTTTTAAAAAGATCGTTGTGGACCAACTTCAGATATCCGATGTATAATGACCAATATTGTTAGTAGGATTTTTTTTTGGTGAACCTGATATCAATTTGAAGGGCTTATCAAATGAAAATTATCCACCATAGAAATTTTCAGAATTTTGATTTATACTCGAAACATCTCACCTTTTGATTTAACATTGAAATTTATGGGAAGAGTGCATTTAATTCTGATATCTTTAGATGAAATTATATTTTTTCAAATAAATCTCCTGGTAGAATGTTACATATACTTCCTCTCTATCAGGATATTAATTAAAATTAATCTTTTACGATGTAAATTTTCAGAAAATAAGATTTTTCTCAATTTTATCAAAAGTAGATAACTCTTCACGAAAGTCCCGAGTGCAAGAGGGCCAGCTTCTAATTATGTACAATTCCTGTAAATTTGGTGTACTTCACTATTGTCGTTACTGAACTATGGTTATTTATGATCATTTCAATCACTAAGATGTGTCCATTTACCTCTCATTACATTTTTAGTCATTCTGTTTTATTTTATTTGAGATCTTACAAACTCCGCCAACTCTTTCGAAGAGTTTGAGGCTCTATGGGTACAGATGGGAAAAGATCTTGAAAATGAAGATTCCCCCCCTTCTCCTCAAAGAACGGTCACAATCAAACCTGTCGATGCAAACACTTTTGAAAGGTACGAACTTTTACAATTAGAGTTATCGTTCTTACCACAACTAGACTTAGTCTTGCTAGGAGGTATATTATATATATAAATTATCGATTATTCCTAAATGATTAAGCTACAAATGATGTTTTAAGATCAACAAAAGTGTATGTTTGTTTTCTCAAATATTTTTCAGTGCATCAAATGAAAGCAAGACATTCATTACATTAGAACCATCAACCCCCGTCGTCCCGCCGTCCTCAACACCCAAGTACTCCCCTCCAGCTGATGAAAACTGGCCACCAGTTGTTGTTGTTGATGAAGAAACGGGCGAGGGATCGTTTGAAAATGTGGAGAATTCTATCCTCACCTCCTTTAGGTGAGGTCTTTTCTTTGTATTATTTAGTTACAACCTTTGAGTGTTGAGTGATAACTCTAGTTTCAGTAAAGAGTATTTTTTCTATGAAACATCTGTTTTTATATACCCACTGTTAAAGACTCGTATTTATATTTCATTGGATTAATGTATGACTAAACTTAATTAAAAATGTATAATTTCATTTTTTTTTCATAAAGAAGAAAGCATCCTGAAAAATATAACGCACTGGAGAAAAAGATGCGCCAGCCATTGAAAGAAAATGTGAACGAACAATTTAATATATTGAGGAATTTACATAAGAGAATGGCTGAGGATATGCAGCAAAGCTCCATCATAATTAACCATTTAGAGGACAAATTTGAATGCTCAGCTGGACCTGCCAGAAAACATGTGAAGTTTTCTTCTTTATAATTGTTCATAAAGAAGTTGTGGTGATGAATTTGTAAAAAATGAACTTCTTTAAGACAAAGAACTGTAATGATGAATTTCACAAGGACAGATTTTATAAGAATGTTACGTAGTTTATACTTTCAAAAAAGATTTTTTCATCACTTTTGTTATATAGATTTAAAAAAAAACTTTTATATTGTGTGAAAATAAACATACCTATAGATGATAAAGTGTTTGGTGATTTTTTCCCTTTACATCTGAAATTTGACTATGAAAAGCTTGTGAAAACTTGGACTTTCATAAAATTGTCTGGGTACAAATTTCTTTAGAAGTTGCATCGTAATTTCCTTACAAATTGCTATGTCATTCCCCAAAATGTTTTAAAGTTGCATTGTCATTTCTCTAAAAGTTACAATGTCATTTTCCCTGAGTGTTGCTATGTCATTTCGTAAAGATCTACAAGTTACTATGTCATTCCCCACAATGTTTTAAAGCTGCATTGTCATTTCTCTAAAAGTTACAATGTCATTTTCCCTGAGTGTTGCTATGTCATTTCGTAAAGATCTGCAATATCATTTCACCAATTGATAACATCAGTGACTGTAGAGTACACCTTGACTGTAAAGTCACCTCTATCATGTTTGGAAAACCCCATGACGTCATTGACTGTAGACTCCTTGACTGTAGACTCATTCTTTGCACTAAGTTAACCCATGACGTCATTGACTGTAGACTCACTTTTTGCACTAAGGTAACCCAATGACGTCATTGACTGTAGACTCCACCCTTGACTGTGACCTCATATGACCTTTCTGGGAAAAACCCATGACGTCATCCTGACTGTAGACTGACTGTTCTCTGTCCCCCTTACTACTTTTAGGTCACCTGAGTAAACTCAGGTGACCTATTGCTATCCGTTTTCGTCCGTCGTCGTCCGTCGTGTGTCGTGTGTTAACATTTGAACATTTTCAGCTTCTTCTCTGCAACCACTGAACCAATTTCAACTAAATTTGGCACAAAGCATTTATGGGTGAAGGGGAACAAAAATTGTGAATTTCATGATCCCTGCCCCCCTGGGGCCTGAGGGGTGGGGCCAAAACCACTAAAATTAAGGCAATCTTTAAAAATCTTCTTCTTTACTCCTGGACATTAAGCAGTCAAACTATTTGCATGATTGTAATCAGCATTGAGTCCTCTATCAAAATTGTGAAATTCATGGCCCTGGGGTCAGGGGTTCTAGTGCTAGGGCGGGGCTAAATAAGTATATAGTGAAAATGCATTATTTCTTTGAAAATCTTCTTCTCTGCTCCTGGGTATTAAATAAACCAACTAAGTACATAGTTATGATAAGCAAGTGTTCCTCAACCAAGGTTGTGAATTTTATGGCCCCAGGGTCAAGGGTTCTGGTGTGTGGGGGGGGGGGGCTCTATTGATTATATAGTGAAATTATGTGAAATCCTTGAAAATCTTCTTCTCTGCTCCTAGGTATTATATAAACTAACTAAGTGCATAGTTATGATGAGCAAGTGTGCCTCAACCAAAATTGTGAATTTAATGGCCCTATCATCAAGGGTTCTGGTGTTGGGGGGGGGGGGGGCTCTATTGATTATATATTGAAATTACATGAATTCTTTGAAAATCTTCTTCTCTGCTCCTAGGTATTAAATAAACTAACTGAGTGCATAGTTATGATGAGCAAGAGCGCCTCTACAAAAATTGTGAATTTTATGGCCCCAGCGTCAATGGTTCTGGTGGGGGGGGGGGGCTTTATTGATTATAAAGTGAAAATACATGAATTCTTTGAAAATCTTCTTCTCTGCTCCTAGGTATTAAATAAACTAAGTTAGTGCATAGTTATGATGAGCAAGAATGCCTCTTCTAAAATTATGAATTTCATTGCCCCAGGGTCTGGGGTTTTGGTGTTAGGGTGGGGCTATATTGATTATATAGTGAAAATACATTAAATCTTTGAAAATTTTCTTCTTATTTGGGTATTAAGCAGATGAACTACCTATATAGTTATGATGAGCAAGGGCCCTAATCATGCAGAATTGTGAATTTCAAGGCCCCAGGGTCAGGGGTGGGGGAGGGGGGGGGGCTCTACTTATATACTGAAAATGATTTAATTGTTTGAAATCTGGTCCTTTGTATTTATAAAACATTTATTTACTTTTTGATAGGCAATTTTAAGGGTGCCTTTTAAAAATTTGTGCAACCTAGGGTCAGGGGTTTATGTCAGAGTGTTAGAGGCACTACTGATTATTGATGAATATTACTGATTAGTTGGAGTGCATTTTTGTTCCCCTACCCTGCGTATGGGTATTCAGTAACCAAGCTAAGCAACTGCTAAGTTTATTGTTATGATGATCAATGGTGCCTTTTCAAAATTGTGAATGCCATATAGCATCTGGCTTAAAACATGAATCAAATTCAATACACTGTAACTGGAAAGTTGTTGCATAATGCTCAGGTGACCTATAAGGCCCGTGGGCCTCTTGTTTCATGTGACGAGGATATTTTAACAGATAAATATAAGAAATTTAAAAAAAAACAGCTCACGCAAATTTCAGCTTCTGAAAGGAACTTCAACAATTATATAAATTGGTTTGCGGCCGATTTTTGACGCTTGCGTCAATATGTTTCTTGTTATTATCTGAACTTGAATGTCCTCTGCAGCCTCATCATCAAAAACCATTTCCTGTACCCTTGAGATGAATTCTTTTTAGGTTTCATTTTCTTATTGTTTGATATCACACACATCAGTATCAAAATTTTTTTTTTGTTTTCAAAATCACAGCTGAAAAGCATTTTTGAGATGTTGTAGCGATGATTTTGATATTTCTGGTAGTGACAAAGACATGTTCCACTGCTAGGCTATGTCGGCTAGATGGAAAAAAAAATCTTGACAGCATCTGTTGTTCGTTAAAGGAGTGAATGGAGCACCATTGGACAAATGGCAACCACCACTTTCTTGCACTTATATTTCCCTTCCGTCCAATGTATTTCGGATGTTGTGTACTCGTCGACAAAGATGGCACACTGTCCTGGGTTGTATCTGAGATAAATTTGATGCCATGAAGTACACTAGTGGTCTAGATCGTAGATACAGTGATACTTGATTGATTGACTTTGTAAGATTTCAGGATGGTCGTGTTCTGCTAAAATGTGATTTTCACTTTCTTGTGAAGATGTGGCGTCTTGTTGTGATTAAACTAAAGTTTCATTCACTTCTGTGGTGTCTTCTTCCGTTTGAAGCAAGGTTTCATTCCTTTCTGTGGTGTTTTTTTCTGGAAAGGTTCCATTTTCTTTCTGCGGCGTTTTGTTTTCTTTGAATCAAGTTTTTACTGACTTTTGCAGTGTCCTGCATACGTGCACAAACAGGTAAAGCTGCATACAATGTAGGTAGGCTTACCATTCACTCCGCTTTTTTGCATACAAGCACAACATGGATTTAAATATACACCTTTAGATATGCAGCAGTTGTGTTCATTGCAAACAAAGTACAAGTCATAAAAATTTATTTTTATTGATGAGATTTCCATGGTGGGGAAAAATGGTTAATTTTATAAATCTCAGACTCATAGAACTTACAGGATGTTGTAACATTTGTGGAGATATATCTGTTGTTGCTTTTGGAAATTTATTTCGGTTAAAACCTGTATTTGATTGATAGATATTTGCCAACTTTAGAGGCCCTTTTTCAAATTTAAAAAGGATGGATCTTATGTTCCACCAGTCAGCGTCAAAGTCTGCGGTGTATCGAGAATTAAAGAGTACGTAAACATAAGTGGAGGGGAAAAAGTTATATTGGGTGTTGCATCTAGCACCATGGCTTGTTATGTGCACTATGTATGATATGGACAAGGTGTAACTCATGGACGTTGGAGCCTCTGTGATGTCGATGAACATCATTGTCAAGTCTAAAAGCTCAATTACCATCACATCCAAGTCCAGAGTATGTAAGACGGGACCCATAAATGTGTCAGCAGACTTTAAAAGGTCAGCAATTGAGATTGCTGTCCCACGTAAATCTCCTGAATCTCCATTGAAATCACCAGTAAAAAGAATGATGACAGTTAAAGGACAGGTCGTACCTGCAAGTATTTAAAATTTCAAACTTAATTTTTTACCTTGAACATTTTGTTTACACATTGTCTGATTGTACAAGTAATTGCAACTACCTTCAAATCATGCTACTTTGCTACAGAAGAAGTATAAACATATATTCAAAAAAAAGAAAAAGTGAGCTAGCTCACATACCCCACGCTCCCCCAAAACTTGACGGTGAAACACATAATGAAAGGCACAGTGCACTTTAAATACATAGTATAGATCAAAAAGGGCAATAATTGCAACTAAAAAATTTCACATCAAAATGTCTTGCATATGAGGACATTTAAATGTGGAATGAAGTTTCTAGATAAATAATGGAATCAAAATTTCTTGGCATTATACAAATCCAAACATTAATTTGAAGTGGTGTGGGGGGGGGGGGGAGGGGGGGGTAGTGAGAAATTTTCTTGAATAATAGGCAAAACTCTTTGGGATAAAATAATGGAATATGTCCTAAATATCTGCATAGGTTGACGAATCTATGTACAATAGTTTAAGAGGAGTGGTGCTGACAAACTGTTCATCTCTATATTCAAAATATGGCCAAAAAGTCTAAGTTTGAAAGTGTGGAAATTCCCGGAAAAATAAAGGAATCAGAATTTCTTGGTAATATGCACATCTACATATTGTGTCCTAAATATCTGCAAAGTTTAACGAAATTCTGTGCAGCAGTTTATGAGGAGTTGCGCTGACAAACAGTTCATCTCTATATTCAAGGTATGGCCAAATGCCTAAGTTAAAAAGTGCGGGAAGTCCCGGAAAAAATAAAGGAATCGGAATTTCCTGGTAATATGCACATCTACATATTGTGTCCTAAATATCTGCTAAGTTTTACAAAATTCTGTGCAGCGGTTTATGCGGAGTTGCGCTGACAAACTGTTCATCTCTATGTAAAAGGTATGGCCAAAAACCTAGGTTTTTAGTGCGAAAAGTCCCGGCAAAAATAAAGGAATCGGAATTTCCTGGTAATATGCACATCTACATATTGTGTCCTAAATATCTGCAAAGTTTGACGAAATTCTGTGCAGCGGTTTATGAAGAGTTGTGCTGACAAACTGTTCATCTCTATATTCAAGGTATGGCCAAATGCCTAAGTTAAAAAGTGCGGAAAGTCCTGGAAAAAATAAGGAATCAGAATTTCCTGGTAATATGCATATCTACATATTGTGTCCTAAATACCTGCAAAATTTGACGAAATTCTGTGCAGCGGTTTATGAGGATTTGCGCTGACAAACTGTTCATCTCCACATAAAAGTATGGTCTAATTCCTAAGTTAAAAAGTGCGGAAAGTCCTGGAAAAAATAATGGAATCGGAATTTCCTGGTAATATGCAGATCTACATATTGTGTCCTAAATACCTGCAAAGTTTTATGAAATTCTGTGCAACGGTTTATGAAGAGTTGTGCTGACAAACTGTTCATCTCTATGTAAAAGGTATGGCCAAATGCCTAAGATAAAAAGTGCGGAAATTCCCGGAAAAAATAATGGAATCGGAATTTCCTGGTAATATGCACATCTACACATTGTGTCCTAAATATTTGCAAAGTTTGACGAAATTCTGTGCAACGGTTTATGAGGATTTGCGCTGACAAACTGTTCATCTCTATATTCAAGGTATGGCCAAATGCCTAAGATAAAAAGTGCGGAAATTCCCGGAAAAAATAATGGAATCGGAATTTCCTGGTAATATGCACATCTACACATTGTGTCCTAAATATCTGCAAAGTTTTACGAAATTCTGTGCAGCGGTTTATGAGGAGTTGCGCTGACAAACTGTTCATCTCTATATTCAAGGTACGGCCAAATGCCTAAGTTAAAAAGTGCGGAAATTCACGGAAAAAATAATGGAACGGAATTTCCTGGTAATATGCACATCTACACATTGTGTCCTTAATATCTGCAAAGTTTGACGAAATTCTGTGCAGCGGTTTATGAGGAGTTGCGCTGACAAACTGTTCATCTCTATATTCAAGGTACGGCCAAATGCCTAAGTTAAAAAGTGCGGAAATTCCCGGAAAAAATAATGGAATCGGAATTTCCTGGTAATATGCACATCTACACATTGTGTCCTAAATACCTGCAAAGTTTTACGAAATTCTGTGCAGCGGTTTATGAGGAGTTGTGCTGACAAAAAAAAGAGGACTGACTGACGGACTGACTGACGGACTGACTGACTGACTGACTGACGGACGGGTCAAAAACATTATACCTCCCGCAACTAGTTGCGTGGGGTATAAATATGTATAAGGTCAAGGCAGTTGTTCTTAAAGATCAGTCATGGAAATGTAAAGTGTCCTTATGGCGGGACTTAACCAATACAACGATCTCAGTAGGGCAACAGGTGAAGATAATCCATGTTGTTTTATAAACGTACAATAATGAAAGGTCGTTATCAACAACAACATGAACCCAAAAAGAGGTAAATACTGGAAAGAAAAGTGAAAGATTCAGAGAGAAGACACCAAGAAAAAAAATTGAGATCATGAAAGGATTTTTGGACATCATGTCAAGATAGTAAAAAAGAAATGAAGGATATGCTTTTGCAACAATTAAACAGAAAATTGTGATTAATGTTCTTATCTTTATTAGGTTCAAGAAACAGTATCATCGATAGGTATTTCCTAAATGCCTAGTAGCAGTGTTCCTTGTGACAATACCTTTTTTGGGGGTACCACTAAATTTGAACTTGACCTTAGAGTTTAATCCACTTATACACAAAAATTTTGAACTTTTACCTTGGCCATATCTTTTAAACAGTAGATACCAAGACATTTATACTTGACATATTTATTCTTTGAGGCAAGACCTTTCATTGGAACCAACAACCTTGACATTTTGACTTTGACATTGGATATTTTTGCACTTATTTATGAGAAAATTTAACCTTGGTTATTACTTTTAAATTGTACATGCTAGGGCTTTCATACTTCATATATGTAATCCTTCTGAGAAGTCGATTTATTGGATACCAAAAATCTTGACCCTTTGACCTTGGAATTTGATCTACTTAAAAAATACAACCTTGACCATAATTGTTGAAGAGTTACGACGAGGGCTTTCATACTTCACATATTAAGGGACTCCGATCCTCAGCCAGGAAGGACAACTCTTTAATTTATAATTTAATTCAAAAAGTCTCAAAATGAAAATTGAAAATTAAATCTTTTCATTCAACAATTTTCATTATATACCTCTCAATGTGCTTCAAGGTTCTTTGAAGTTCTCAGACAGGTCTAATTACAAGTCGAAATTTTTACCCCGTAAAAGCATTTTAAAATTACATATATTAAGAAATTGATGTTCATTTCAATCTAACCATAGATACCAATGTTAATCAACATGATATGAAGTTAGAAATTATTTTTGGAGCTTTGCAATGACAGGAGAATCATTATACACTTTGCATTGTAAAATGATCAAAGTAAATAAAAGAAATTGAAGTACATTATATGTATAAAAATTGTGGAATTTCTTTAAAAGCCAGGATACCTATGATTTTTATCTTTTAAATTTGTTAATTGACTAAATTTCAATTGGAAAATACATACCAATGTTTTTATTCGCAATTCCTGAAAATATATGTGAGATTTTCTAATTTTCTCTTTATTATATCATTAACTTAAAAGATGAAGTTTGAAGAATTATTATGGGTAAAACACGATACTTTGAAAAATCAAGAGACATTTCTGTGAGCATTTTCAATTAGTCAATGCTTGATTTTCAGAACCTGGAGATCGGAGTACCTTAAATCCTTGTGAGAAGACCTTTCATTTGATATCAAGAACCTTCACTCCTTGACTTTGGAGTATGACCTATTTTTATTTATTTTTTTAATTTTACAAAATTTAACCTTGGCCAAAACTTTCGAACAATAGAGGCTAGACCTTTTATATTTCACATATGTTATCCTTGTAACAAAACCTTTCATTGGATATCAAGATCCGTGACCGTTTGACCTTGGAGTTTGATCTACTTTTTACAGACTTTGACCTTGGCCATAACTTTTCCATGGTATGGGCCAGCGCTTTTATACTTCCCTAGCTGCAATAATGTAGCCCTCTCCGATTTTTATATCTGACATTTTCTGGAGAGGGCTACAATTCCACAGCATCTCCGTAATGGTGCAAAAATATTTTTTAAGGATTTCAATCCCTAATGGGACCAAATTCTCTACCCTTAAATGTCCGTCAAGTACACAATACTCTGATATTATATTAAAGCATTTTATAGTGGAAAAAGATTGCCCACGAGAAATTTTCAAAAAGTTCATTAATTAAGGAGTGGTTAATTAACAAAGATTGCATTAAAGTCTATGGGGAAAAGCGTTTTTTCAAAATAAAAATTCAAATAATTTGAATATCAATAAATCCTGTGGTGGAAAGATGCATTGAGATATTAAAAATATAATGATAATTGAAAACAATTTTTTTACCAGCTAAATTTTTTTTTATTTTTTTTTATTAATATAAAAAGGGGAGATAACTCTTACCAAAATTCAAGGTCACGAATTAGGACACATCCCACTAAACATACTTATAGTAATAAATGGGAACTATGTGTAAATAAACTGAGTATTGAATGCCTACATATCTTTTATGTTTCCAATTTCATTGAATTTCTTCCTATTAGGAATTGAAGACCTTAAAATACGGGTGACTGCAGGCAGAATAAATTGTTTTTACATTCAACTTACTTCTAATAAGACGAAATTTTTATTCACTGTCGACATCATAGCTCGTTAAACGCGAAAACCATGTAAAATAAATCTGTGTATTTTCTTTTCGCTTTCTTAGCAGCGATGACAGTTCAGGCGTGACGTACTGAGACTTGCGCTTGAAATTTAGAATAACTCAATAAATCAAATGTCGATGTTTATAAATAATTGTGATGAATAGTAACACTAAACATCGATAAATAAAATCATTCCATGTATCATTTTTTTCGTAAACAGCGATATTTAGGCTTAAAATAAGGTAATTCCAAAGAAATCCGCTCCCTTTAGATCCTTAATCTCATTGGCTGTCCGAAAATAAAATCTGTCAAGGTCAGTAAACATGGAGGATAAATTTAAGCTGTGATGTTGACATACACGAAAAATACTGATTTATGGATTTACCTTTAAAAATGTTAACCTTGGTCATAACCTTTGAACAGGTGGTGCTAGTGCTTTATATTTTACATTTGTATTTCTTGGTTATCTATGTTTAGGGTTTTTTTTTTCAGAACAAAAATAATAATCATGTGTATTTATTGTGTTCAATACGTTATTGAGTTTCAGTAATCAGGTTAACTTTGCATAAACAATGTTCAATTAGACAGTCTATTTGTAATTGTAATTCTCTTCAAAGGTTAAAGGGTAAGCTGCGTCTCCAAGGAGATGAAACCGACTAGAATCAAATTCTTGGTAACCTGAATCCCACACGACAAAACTTTAGCATTATGGACTCTGCCAGGCCAACCAAAATTGGTATGAATAAATTGCATATCATCTTTGCATATGCCTTGAAGTATAACTGTTTAAAATCTTTTCCTGTTGTAATATGATTGGGGGGTTTCTGAAGGTGGTTCAATTTACATATGAGATCTGTCAATGGCTCCAATGATTCCAGGGAACTTTTGAGAGAGGACTCAATGCTGATTACTCGGATGAGACCTTAAAAACCGAGGCCCCGTGTCAGCGGCAGGCGTTGGCACGATAAAGATCCCTCAAATGGCCCTGAGTGCCGAGTAAGGTCAAAATTTGAAGCCCTTCACCGGCATACGGTGACGTCTCCATGAGTGAAAAATTCTCGAGAGGGACGTTAAACAATATACAATCAATCAATCAATCAATGCTGATTACAATCATGCCAACAGTTTGACTGCTTGATGTCCTGAAGTAAAGAGGATTTTAAAGATCGCGTCTTTTAGTGGTTTTGGCCCCGCCCCTGAGGCTTCAGAGGGCAGAGACCATGAAATTCTTAAATTTTGTTCCCTTTCACCCATAGATGTTTTGTACCAAAATTGGTTGAGAGATTACAGGGAAGAAGCTGAAAATGTTCAAATGTTTACACACGACGGACGAAAAAAGAAAGCAATAGGTCTCTAACAAATAATACTTTAGTTTTCTATAGTTAACTACAGTACCAAAGTTAAAACGTCGGAACTTATATTTACTATGGTGAAAACTTGGGATCTTTGATTTCCTAAAGCAAAAGATTTCCTATAGCAAAAAATCTGGAATTTTAATCTACTATAGTAAAAACTTTGATATACATGTACCTACCTGTAGATGTGTAGCTCTCTAAAAACTATATTGATAGACCGGAGAGCTACAATGTCATCCACAGAAAGCTGTATATTCCGCAAAAAAAAATGCGTTCGGTTCCGGATTTATTTCTCCAATATCTTACCTCAACCGCACAAAAGATTGGTTTCTACAAATTCTAAGACCCACATGAAGTACTCTCGTCACTTAAAACCCCTTGAAAATATTTCAGATTGCCCCAAGACCCCTTGAAAATATTTCAGATTGCCGTTATCTGCTTCGGAACGTCAAAAGTTTGAAATATTTGTCCCTTGACAGCCATGTTTACTTGATAGCGAGATCTTGGTTTTAGTCTCGTGACGAAGGGAAATACTTCTAACCGGAATTTCACATGTTTACGATAACAGCAAGCACCCATTCCTGTCGATTTCAATTTATATAGTCCCATCAATAGGCACACTTTTCACATACTTTCATTTAATTTTCTAATTCGAACCTCGTCTGAAAAACATGTACCCTAATCATTAGCGTACACGTTGTGACGTAGTACACTAGCTCTGACATTCACACGTGAAAATATGGCGGATTCTATAAAGACAAAATTTGAAGATAATTATAAGATCAAACCACGTTTTGATTTTGAATTAAAAGACCAACACGGGTCCGTGGTAGATACAATACTTGGGAAAAGGCACTGGGTGTTTTACCCACTGGGTTTGGAAAGAGTATATGTTTTCTGTTACCCCGATTGATTTTAGAACTTGATTCCAACACCAGACATGCCTCATGCTTGATCAATGTCAGCATAATTCAAGACATGACATACCAGCTGCAGCTATAAAGAGCAGAGAGATGCCTGTTGAAGTCATTGAAGGTATAATATGAACTCTGTCATTTATTACATTTTAATTAGTCACTTGATGTAGTTTGTAAATAAAGAATAGAAACTATTTAACTCTATGATTCAAAATCAGACGGAAGATGGGAAACAATAACATATACAACATCATATGACTATCCATCAACAACCCCTCCCCCCCCCAAAAAAAAAAAAATTAAAAAAGTGAAGGAGACGCCCAAAGGCCTTCCAGGTCAACTGAGCATCATGCAACAATTTTTCAACGAATGACTTTGGTTCATGTTTTAAACTAGACGTCATGGCATTCACAATTTTGAAAGAGGCACCATTGCTTATCATAATTATACATATACGTGTTTACTTTGGTTACTTAATGCCCATGGATAGAGTAGGGGAACAAAAAATGCATTTCGACAAATCAGTAATATTCAGCAATAATCAACAGTGCCACTACCACACATGAACCCCTAACCCCTGGTCTTTACATTTCACAATTTTTGAAAAGGCACACTTGCTCTTCAAAAATGTTTCATTACAAGGGTGCAGATTTCAATCAATTAATTCATTTTCAGTATATAAGTAGAGAGGCCTTGAAATTCACAATTCAGGAAGAATGACCCTTGCTCATCAGAGTTTTATAAGTAGTTCATCTGTTTCATACCCTGGAGCAGAGAACATTTTCAAAGATTTAATGTATTTTCACTATATAATCAATATAGTCCCTCCCTAACACCAGAACCCCTCACCCTGTGGCCATTAAATTCACAAATTTGAAAGAGGCATTCTTCTCATCAAAACTATGTACACAGTTCACTGGTTTAAGACCTAGGAGCAGAGATATTTAAATAAATAATGCATTTTCACTATACATTCAATAAAGCTCCACCTTAATACCAGTACCCCTTACACTAGGGCCATAAAATTCACAATTTTGGAAGAAGCATTCTTCCTCATCATAACTATGTACTTACTTCGTATGTACTTAGTTAATTTAATACACAGGAGCTGCGAGGAAGCTTTTTCAAGAAATTATGCATTTTCACTATATAATCAATAGAGCCCCGCCCTAGCACTTGAACCCCTGACCCAGGGCAGTGAATTTCGGTAGAGGACTCAATGGTCATTACATTCATGCTAACAGTTTGACTGCTTGATGTCCAGGAGTAGAAATGAAGGTTTTTAAAGATTGCATTAATTTTGATGGTTTTGGCCCCATCCCTCAAGCCCTAGGGGGGCAGGGACCGTGAAATTCACAATGTAAGTTCCCCGTTCATCCATAGATGTTTAATAACAAAGTTGGTTGAAATCGGTTCAGTAGTTGCTGAGAAGAAGTTGAAAATGTTCAAATGTTAACGCACGAGGCGGATAGCAATAGGTCACCTGAGTTTTCTCAGCTGACCTAATAAAACACATGTCTAAAATAAAAAAAAAAATTCAACTATTTTTAATTGAGTTGCGTCAAGCGAAAAGGGACCTTCGTGACATAAACGTAATTACGTCACAATAGCGCTTCAAAGACGTAACGTTTCGTCTGCGCGTTTGCCGATTAAAAAAATTATACGATAAAGCAAAACAAAAATATATAATTTGCGTTATACAATTTTTTTTTAAAGATAGACACGTCTAAAACTGTCTTGAAAAAATGTTCAATATCGTCAAATTATAGGTTTACTGGTAATTTTTTCAATAAATTATATAAACTAATTGAATTTTTGATTGTTTATGAATGGTTTTATTTATTCGTGGCTGTCAAAAATATTCATCAACAAATCAATGTACATGTACGTGCATAGGCTCTGAAAACAATCGCTTCTTTTGCCTTTCCGACTGAGCTCCAGTCTACAGATAAGCAAGTGGTCCCTAGCATTTATTCCAACGTTTTTTGTTTTTTTTTTCTGTGGGATTTTTTTGGGGGGTGGGGTGGGGTGGGGTGGGGGGTATATTTAACACATTTCAGATTGTTTCTCCGTTAGACTAAAGGCCCGAGAATTGGCGATTCCGTGCCCAAACTTTGTCATCAGAGATTAAATATTCGAATCAAGTTCACTGATTCCAGCATGGTTGCAATAGCATTTTGTGAATTCATATTAAGAAAAAATATGAATGCAGCAGCTAAGCAACTTTGTCTGTATAGCCAGGTCTCACATGATGAAGCGGCAAAAGCCATACGGACTTCCGTATTTACTCACTAAAATTAACACATTGACGCAACACTCTGAGGTTTGAAAATTTAACTGTATGACGCAATAAAATGTGAATATAATAAACAGTGGTCATTTTGAAAACTAATTTGTGGTCTTGTTTTCATTGCCTTAATTAATTGCAATAAATTAAAACTAAACACAGTAACTTATAATTAAGGTAAGCTGATGTTGTTGAAGTCGAAAAATAAGAGCGAAATAGGTCATGTATTGAATCAGACGCATGTAGGTCATTAGTTTTATTTTCTGATTATTTATCTTATTTCAGACAAAAAAGTTTTATTACAACTCCCCCCACCCCCTGTTTTTGAATGTGCTTGGTTGTATTACTACGGAAAGGGAAGCCTTTCAAGGATAAATTCCGATTTTATTTTCTTTATTCTCTCTTCATTATCTCAGATTAATTAATTTTTCCTTTCGATTTTGCATGTTTTTTTTTTCGTTTTTACGTATTTAATTTACTATTAATTTTTTTTTTTACTTCGACTATAACCACTTTGAAAACACTAGTGCATACACCATATCCCCGCCCCACCCCTCCTTCCAAACAAAACATCGCTCATATATTTAATCAATGAATGAAGTACTGGATCATCGTCTTGAAATTCACATCATCAGAAAAAGTGTTGTAGGTGTTTTTTTTTAAAACCTCGATAGTTCCGTATTTTTTCTCAATTAAAGATGATACTTGCAGAGTATCAAGATAATCTGATATCTGGGAAGCTGTGCAACCCCCCTTTCTCAATTTACACTGCGATTGTAAAAATCAATGCTTATATTTACGAGCTCTTATTTTTGTGAACTCTTTGTAATTCCGTCTGATAACCCCCTTTTAATCTCTGTATAATAACCATTTATAAAGCCCTTAACCACAAATTCAGTTGCTTTCTATACTTGTCTGTTTACTGCATTTGATTTAATTTTTTTTTCAATCTGGATAAAAGAAATTGTGACATTTTTATTTTAAGAATGACCCACCCGATCGTATCCTGTCTATTAGAAAGAAAAATTAGAATTAATTCTAATTTCAAATAGTACGTTTTTTGAATAATATCCTTAAATCATCAATAATTTCTGACTTTAATTGATTCATATTCGGGGGGGGGGGTGGCGTACATAAATCACTCGGAGCTCCTCGGATGCCTCCATTTTGAATGGAGTGTAGCGGAGTAAGCCGAAGATTACCGACTGTGCTTATCTATAAAAAATACAAAAAAGGAAATAATTGAAATTTTGATTACAATCACATGCTGAGAATAAATTTAAGGAAATTTTTACCGATGACAGCGTGTATATTGAATATTGTTTGGATTTTCAGGGGTGAGACCCATTTCACTCATCCAAACATATATTGTCTTGTTCTCATTGACACTGAATCAGACCGCAGAACATTAAATGGCAAGATTGGAAATATGCAGCTTCCATCATTTCTATCTGTAACAGTCAAAACATTTGATGATAGACAATGGAATAATTCGAAAAGGACGGCCGAGAAAACATTGGATTGAAATTTTAGTTTGAAATTCATTTTCAATCCACCTTAGCTGTTTTCAAAAGCAAAGTGTGAATGTATGATCCAAAAGACAAATATTACAATTCCCAAATACAAGGTGGTTGAAATTTATGTCGATATGCGTTTATAGCCTATGCGTTTAAGATAATTTTAAGGACGCTGATAAAAGTCATAGAAGACACATATTATTTTTTTCAGGAGACGACCATTTGATTCTAGAAAAACGGGGGGGGGGGGGTCAAAAATTGTTGAGTAATATCATGCAATATATTTATATTTAGGATGACCAGAGGTTTTTTTTTTTTATCTTTGTCTTCACTGAAAAATGTTACAACTTTCTTATCTATTTCCAAGATCGTTAATCCCCCAACGCACACATACATTTACCTAACAGAAATCAAATATTTGTCCCTTCAATTTTTTTAAAACGCTGGATAGAAAATTCTGATTTACATAATTATTATTTTCAAACTATACCGAATTTGAAATTATTGTCTTCTGGGTCAATCAGTAATAAAATGCCTTCTAGAGTAGCTTACCCCATGGCGAGCAATTGTAGTTACTCGGTCAATTTCGTCAACAATAAATAAATTTTCTTTGAAAATTGCCGTGTTGTTACGAATGCCTTGCGAGATGATTTCAGAGACGGAACTTTTTTTTTTTTTGGTCAGCGGTCTGTCCCTTGTCAATGATCCTTTCAAATACTAATTTCCAGTGATTAAAGCATGATTATTTTGATGATGTAGAAAAAAGGATGAGATGATGTTGAATATACTCCTTAAAAATTAACTACTTACTTTATCATTTCAATATACATGTACAATAAGACGATATTTTCTTTTAATTTATTACTATTTTACAATGTATACGATCATAAAAATGCTAATATTTAGAGAAATATATATTCAAAAAACTTTTAAATACATCTAGAGAAAAAAATTATTTCTAACTAATAAAAAAGGGTGATTTAGTAATCACGTTGCACGTTCCAATTATCAATGACGTTATGTGACGTTATTCAACGTTTTACAGCGTTGCATTATTTTCATTTGGATTTTTAATTAGAATTTAGAAGGTATATAATAAATTATTTGGTATCAAAATATTCAGAAAAACTAGCTCTTTCAGAAACGGCGAAAAACAGATTTTCGAAAATTTGGTCACGAAGGTTCCTTTTCGCTTGACGCAACTCGATTACAACAATATTAACTTCCCAAAAAATTGTTTCACTAAGAACTTGACATTTAAAAAAACGTTTTGTTGACTGGATGTAACATATCGATGATAGTTAAAACATAGATTAAGGAAGGTGATTATTCCATCAAATACATGTCTCCAGAGACATTACTGAATTATTGGGAGACTTGATACTGAGTTCTGAAGTGTACCGAGAAAGGGTGTGCTTGATTGCCATTGATGAAGCAAATGTATTAGAATCCTGGTAAGAATTCGCCCCCTCCCGGTAACTGCGATACTACTCTTTTGCAGGGCAACTTATAACCTTTGGCGAAGTTTTTGTTGACAGATAATTAAAGGACGTATATTTAACAATAACTTTTACGTCAAATTTCACCAAAATATATCATTTTGCCCTGCAAAAGAGCAGCACCGCAATTACCGTGAAACAGTCTAATTTCTATTATTATTTTTTCCACTGAATTTACAGATGTATTTAGCTTCCTCAAGCTTGTACATTTATTTATGTCATATGACATTAAATTATTTATTCAGTTTTTTTATGAAATGGGCGATACATTTACACCAACATTTGCTTGACTTGGTGAGCTGCACTCACACTTCCCAGATGTACCATATCTGATGTTAATAGCTGCTGCGGACGATAATGAAAAGAGAATTTAATATAATATTTGTAAACATTCATGACCCAAATATTGGGGTAATTCTCAAAAAGGGTTGAACATAATAACGCAATAGCTATTAAACCTTAATATAAGGATTTTTATTACAATTGAAGAATACTTATTAGAGAGCGATTCCCTCTTATTCAAGCATGGGCAACTACAATCCATTAAGTGCAAGATCCATCTTTATCATAAGCAGTTATTTCAATTGTTAACAATGCTTTTGAAAACGGAATAGCTTTTGTTGCTTTAAGCTGAATTAAAAGAAAAAGCTGTCTGGTTTATATTTACTAGCTATTAATTCTCAGAAAGTCACACACCCTCTCTAAGCCCTAGAGGAATATGCTATTTACATTCTTTAACAGAGTAATGTCATTAATGTTGTATTTGTAGACTATATGCACAAGTAACCTAGCTGTTTATTGAAAATTTTTGAACCCAACTGCATAATTTTTTCCCCTGTTCAATGAAAAAAACATGCATAGTAACAAAGATATAAAGACATCATCTGACTTGTCTTCTTTTTGCAAAAAACGAGTATTACATTTCTTTTTCTCTGGTGAGGTTGCTGGATCTTGACTTAAAAATATTTATTTCAGGACTAGACATAATGATAAATATTAGGCTATCATTTGAATCATTCAGTTTGAAAAGAGAAAATAGCTACTTAAATGTACACTGCAACAGCATTGATAAATCAAAGCAGTTTTCTATACTTTACTTTTATAATACTTTATTATGATGATTTAAAACATTACAAATAATTTTAAAATATGAATAGAAATGATTGTGCAGACAATTGCAAAGACACCTCACATTGCATGTATGTTCAAAAATAAAAATCTAAGAAAATAAAGAAAAAAGATGCAAAATGTATGAAATGTCATGATAATTCAATATTTTCAAAATTGCAGATGCTCAATATAAAAGATATAAAGGACAAAAATCCAAAAAGATTTGCCACTATCTCCATCAGTCCCGAGGAGTCGTCCTAGATGTTAGCGACAATGAAAAGGCACAAAATGAGCAATACAAAGTACGACGAAACCGATTCTATATCAGTAACCGTGTATGATCCAAATAAAATAAACAAATTTATTGAAGGAATGGTTGCAGTTTTTATCCACATTCTTGTGAAGCAAAGTGTCAAAGCTGTGACAAGCGAAACAGAGGTTGGAATTTCACGACCATTTTCCTTTCCTGATACTGTGAAAAATTCAGCCCCAACTCTGACAGGACAATTGATGAGTTTGAATGCTGCATTAGCCTCACCTATTGAAAATTTACCCACTGTGAAAGGAAAAGTTGTTAAGGTACTATATAAGACTGGAAGATTATTAAGAATTTAAACTCCTCTATTGTAATTATGTCTGACAGTTAATACTTAATTTAATTTTAAAATATTAATCAATAAAGCATGAAAAAAAAAACCTGTTTGGATCCTCCCCTTTTCTTTTATTCAGTTGTAACCAGCAAGTAAGAAAAAGGTTGAGCAAAATTTAATGTAATTTCTTTCAAAAAGTAATTCGAAGAGAATTGGATAGTCATGCAATCGTTGCAGTGTGGCACTAAATGTTGAATACCATTGAGAAGGAGAATTTATGCAGATAACGAAAGGATTGGTGCGTTTGTGCAATGAGCACAAAGGGCTAGCGATCGTCTCAGTGTGAAGTTTGTAATATAGATATAATGGATTAAACAATGATATAATTACTATATGATTTACAATACGTCTACCGATATTTCCCTTTATTAAAATTGGTTTCCCATGATAAATTAAGGTCCAGGCTTTTTGATATCATTGACAGCTGCTTTTTTAATAAAAATGGAACTCGTGAATTTAATTACCTGGTCATTTGTCATTTGCAAAATTATTTTGTTAAAACACATTCTGATTGCACACAAAAGGACTCTGAAGTTGACATCAAAGGGATACTTGAGTTTTTGATTCAGATTGACATTATCTATGTTGTTTCCGGCGACCAGGTATTCCAACAATCTATTGGACTCCCCATGGGTACCAACTGCGTTCCGTTATTAGCAGACCTACTTTATATTTATATGAAGCAGAATTTGTGCAAAACCTTAAGCGTGAAAAGAAGAAAACACATGCTGTGGCCTTCAACTCGACATTTAGATATATCGACGACCTATAATCAATGAACAATGGTATTTTCCATTCCTGCGTCGATACGCTATATCCTGGAGAGTTTGAGATAAAAGATACCAGAGTCTGACACATCTGTTTCATACTTGGATATTTTACTTGAAATAGACGTTAATGGTAATCTAACAACCAAGCTATCTGATAAACGTGATGACTTTTTTCTATTGTCAACTTCCCTTACTTATGCAGCAATATACCTTCATCACCTGCATACGGAGTCTATAATATATCAGTTGATTCGATACGCAAGAGCATGCTCTACGTATGAATAATTTCTAAAACGAAGTAAATTATTGACAAGCAGGTTCATGAAACAAGAATATCAACAATCCCGTTTAAAGTCATCATTTCGTAAGTTCTATAGTCGATACAATGACCTTGTCGGCAAATAATATTTGTCATCGAGTCAAATGCTGACTGACGTTTTTCATACTAATTGCGAGTCCATTATTTATACACTGACGAGGGATTTTTTCGTTATTTCCCGATCGTGACAAGGAGCACATGGTGGGGGATGCTCACTCCTCCATGGCACCTGATCCACCCTCTGATGTTTCGGAGATCCGTGTTTGCCGTGCTCCTGTTTTGTATTGTTTTTTTGGACTTGAGATCGTTTAATGCGAATTATTCCTTAGAAATTGCAGTCTATGAACTAATCTCCCTTGATTAGTCAAATTAGCTAATACCTGCTTCAGAAGCCAATTCATAATCGTAAACAAAGTTAATAAAAGATCTCATTTCCTATTTTTTCTCGAGAATGTATACAAAGCGAAATAACTCTTTCAAGCATCGTCTGCGAAAATGGTGAAAAGATTTGCCTCACCCACTCCGTCGGAAATAATAGAAAAACGGGTCAAAGTCGTGCCAAAAAATACCATTAAAGGGAACGAAAACAGCGCAAAAATGCTCAGGGATTACCTAATAGAAAAAAAAATCCTTGCATTTTGAAAACTTTGATGCTCTTCAACTGAACGAAGTTCTTGCTCTTTTTTACTTGGACTTGCGAGAAATTGACGGAGAATTGTATAAATCTTCATCCCTAGAAAAAAAAAATACGATATGGATTAAATCGGTATTTAAAAGCTCCACCTTTCTTAAAAACATTTGATATAATAAAAAAATCCAGTGTTTTATTCAAGTAACGAGTTTCAAACCAGCCCTGGCCGAGTTGAAAAAAAGATTGATTGTATACTGTTTATATAACGTCCCTCTCTAGAATATTTCACTGATATGGAGACGTCACCATTGCCGGTGAAGGGCTGCAAATTTAGGCCTTTTTTGGGCACTTACGGCCTTTTGAGCAGGGAGGGATCTTTATCGTGCCACACCTGCTGTGACACGGGGCCTCGGTTTAAACGGTCTCATCCGAAGGACCGCCCAATTTCGTCGCCTTTTACGACATGCAAAGTGGTACTGAGGACCTATTCTAACCCGGATCCCAAGGGGGTTTAAAAAAAAATGTGGAACACTATCCCTGCATAGAGCATTGTGACATTAAAAAAATCAAAAAGAAAATTTTGGGGGCTGTATGGTTGAAAATAAAGACTCATGTCTTTGTCCAGTTGCATCCTTTCAGAAATAATCCAGAAAATACCCGTCTATAGCAGCAACCTCGAAAACATTCCTAGATAGTGACCCCGTGTGGAACACAAAACAACCTCGTGGAAAAGATTCCATTAGTTCTTTCATGTCTAACTCAGCAAAAAGTGTGACCTCTCCCGAATTTACACAAACCACCCAATCAGGGTTACTGGAACTAGCATCCCTCTTAAAAACAACTTCGTTGATTCGCAAATCATGTCCGTAACGGGCCACATATTGGTGAACTCCCTTGCTGTGTACCACCGAGATTCAGATAATGAAAAATTGCAAATGAGTACGGCAATTCAAAACACTGTCAACATCGAGCAACCATGTTTACCAGCACCACCTACTCAAAATGCCGTCAGCATTGTGTTGAGCGACACCGATCAGGGGGCGACAATCTTCAATTGCAAGGTGTAGACATTGATGACCTTTTCGAAGAACGGACGCAAATATCAAGTGTGGTATCCACGAATAAAACTATAGTAAAAGTCCAACAAAGACAAACAAATTTGCACCTGCTCCAGAGAACATTTTCCAGAACTGTTCAATTGGCACTGTTCAAATCATTTACAAGTCGACTTTTGGAAAGAACTTAACAGACTTTAATTTCAGGGTGTTCATAATGTTTGATTAATTAAAGATGTAAGTAATTTAAAATTGACTTTATTGTTTTATTTTTTATACACAGCTAAAAGATCTGACGAGTACATAAAATCGCAGGAGTACATAAATGGTACATATATATCTTGAAAATCTTCCTTGTTTTGACATAAGAAATAAATTTATTTGTGTTACATGGGAAATAAATTCGTTATCCAGGTTCAATCAAGGGTGTACGGGGATCTGCCCCGGGTTGTATTCCTTGATTGGTTACAAAGTTGGGTGTAAATTTCCGTTCACCCGACTTCAGGTAGGGGTAAAAAAAATGAGACGTTACAATCCATAGCTTCTCTATGATAAAAAGCGAATAACATGACGTCACTATATACATTGTACGGCGTAGTAAATTTTATATCGATAGCTTAATACACAGTTTTACAAAGAATTATTGGGTACATGGGGAATAAATTCGTTAAGGGTGTACGGGGATTTACCCCAGGTTGTATAACATAAACCCCTTGATAACAAATAGCATGATCATCAAGGAGAAATATGTGTTAAGGATAGTAGCCCATTACCCAAAACCAGTAACGACGCTAGAACTACAACACCAAACAGATGCAGTGGGCGTAATGACCGATGCCGTATTACAGCTGACAAAGGAGAGAAAAAGAAATATTTTGTGCAAGTAATATTTTCTTTTCTTATAATGTCATTTTATTCTGCCTTAGGGTGTATGGAATAAAACCCGGGATAAATCCCCGTACACCCTTGATTGAACCTGGATGACTAATATTCTCTTCTGTATTGTAGACTTCGGTCAATTCCTATAGAGTGTGTTGAGTTCTGCGATAATGCGAAAGAACACCGCCCTTCGGATGAAACTGGCGTGTCTCTTAATTGTTCAGTATACGTTGGAGATTCATACAGTCAGCTCTTGAGTCATCCCCGTGTAAAATTCCTCATTGCTTCATCAAAAAGAAAATTAAGTGGACAGATAGCAAAGCTACTAAAAAGATTGAAATCAGAGGAATGATTAGAAGAGCCCATGTAATCACTGTACCAAACTTGCATAGATGAGAGTTAATGCATGTATAAAACCATAACGGTAGTTTTTCAGCTATACTGCAATGTGAAGTGTTTATGTTTCTTCTGTATCTATAAGAATGATTTTTATTGAAATATTTGATTTATTGAGAGATAATGGTTGTAAATTATTGTTCTAGTCTTTTACTATAGCCGTCATGAGTGTACGGCTTGTAAATGTCATAATTTTTATTTTACTATAATTTTAATGAAGTCTATTTATTTGTAATATTTTGTTAATCACATATGTGTAAGAATGTTTGGTAAATAATTCCGGATAGACAATCTTCTTATATTTGGGTCCGGCTACTATTTATATATTACGTAATTTCCGCCCAGCATCTTTGTACATCCTAACGTGAACGAAAGAACGATAAAAGTTAAAACTTAGCGACTTGGTCAGGAGAACAATGTAATTAACAATTATGTATGCTTATATTCGTATGCTCATAGTAACGTTTAACGTCCCTGATCTTGTTAGTTAATGTTTCTGATTTAGTATAATATAACACAACGACTTTGGATACGGTTATATATATATTTATTATGTCACTGTTGCACAATAAAGACGTTCATGCATATACAGTTAAAACAATGTTGTCTGCACTGGTACAGTTAAAATATGATAGAGTTAGTACTTGGTATATCCACTGGAAGCCAAACTAATAACTAGTACAGGGGGGCACAAAGTTCGTATAGTGGTACGTCTGAAACGTTTGTATAAAGTTCTTGTTCTCTCTAGATCTCCCTCCGCCCGTCCAGTCTCCGAATATATATCTTCACTTGCAGATTTAATCAAGTGTTCAATTACAATTCTGAATGGGGTCAATTAATGTTATCAAGTCATTTTCCAATACATTTAATTATTTAGATACCAATAATAGATACTGACCACGTAAATACTCAGATATTGATCTTTGATTTCATTGTGATAATTCACCAACACTGACCAATAATAATTCACATTAATATTTACAACAATATTGACTACATCAAACACATAATTAGTAAATAGAAATAAAGTGCGTAAGAACCTAAATGGCTCTCAAGGACATATAAGGATTATTATGCCTTATACACATATGTCCTTATTAATCAAATATAAGAAACACAACATATATTAAAAAGTTAATATGTAATTTATTTATATGTACGGTATGGTCCGATTGTGTTACAATAGATATAACGATTACTCTGTATGTAGAGCATTTTTGTACAAGCATGGCTAGGGTGGTTTTATACATGGCGCCATTTTGACCCACGTGTAGTGAAATTTTGATTGATAATTATTAGTCTCATAGCAGTATGTATTTTATATATCATATCAATTTAATGATTAAATAGAACCGATTTATTATGTAAATTATCAGTTGTGAGATTATTTGTTGTGCACATGGAATTTTTGCTTCATGATTTACTTAGAGTTATTGCCCTTTGTACGGTAATGTAAGGCAAGGCAAGTTTGTTTACATGTGTTTAAGTGAAGTAGCACAGTCATATTTTCTGATTGTCACTGGTAATAATTTTATTGAGATTAAGTAATGAATTAAATTAAACGTATAGATATTATTCATATTACATATTACTAGTCAATTAACTGATATTATTGAATATTGAACTCTAGTCTACATGTGTATGTATACCAAAGGGTCATCTTAGTGCCTGTTTGTGTACTCTATGTAATTTAGATTTTCTTGTTAATTATTACTGATAAATTTTGTATTTGTTTTTACAGTTCTTACGTTGATGTTACCATCAATAAAGACATCACCAGTATTATTAGACTTATCCCTTTTTGACCAAGCCACTAATACGGCTAATGATACATACTTTATCTGTCACAAGGAACAGTTTTTTTTTAAATGCTTGCTTGCCTAAATCAATCGATATTCATCGTTATCGCATTATCGTCTCCCAGTTTGGATTTCCCCAAAATGATAGACTTCTTGTAATCTGTGTAATAATGGACAATTAGCAGATGAACATCACTACATTTTAGAATGTAAATTTTTTTCATAATGCAGAAATATCTACCAAGCAAATATTGTAATAGTCTTTTTTGTCGAATTCTCATAATTGTCATCTGCTGATTCCAAAGTATTATTTAAACTATACATCAATGGGTATATGAACAAGCCTGTTCTCTATAATTATTCTTGTTACTTCATAATATGAATGTATTACCGCTGTTTCACGTGTATATTGTTTTTTTTAGTACATATTGTATATATTGTACATAAGACCTCATGAACCATTAATTAGTGTGAATGAATAAATTGAACTTGAACTTGACTATGGATATATGGATGAGTCCTTGGCTGTGGTTTAGACTATTGACAATCACATGATAATTTTCATGTAGAGTAAGTCTGTTACCCTTAAGACTGAATGTTATGTCTATTAATGGACACATCAATTACTAACTGAGGACTGCTGGAGAGAATTTTTATATTTGTCAACGAACTTGGGTACCAACAAGTCGAGAATTTTGAAAAACTTGAGACTATGTCGCAAGTCGTACCCCCCCCCCCTTCCAAAATACTAATACAGTGTAAGCTCCCCTTCATAAAACACCCTCCCTCACCGAGTTCTGACGCATATTTAATTACAAGTATTAGAGCTCAGCTGCAATAATGGATGTCTACATGCGCTTTGAAGTCTTATAAACAATTATTCATATCCACACTTACGATACATAAGCGCTATGTCAAAGGTCAATTGGGAAAAGTCTAACGTTCTCGAGGAAAAACCAAAAGCGAAACAAGACAAGAATTAAGAAAAAGACGATGTTTAACTCCATCAGTGATATGTATCATTTAAATAATTACTGGAATTTTAAACTATCTTTTACACTTTTTTACACTTTAAATATCCTTCCCAAAAATAATCAATAAACGGGATATAAGATACAAACAGTAGATCTATATGTTTTGTCACGGTGTATCTGTATAGCGAGTCGACAGTATCAGTAACCAGTGTAAACAATAACGTGAGCTGACCTCACCATTATTCTTTTCATAGTTTATTAATAAAACTGCCGACTCCTATGAATACAACAATTTAACAAAAGCAGCATCAAAGTACATCTGACTCGGGTCCAGAGTATTATAGACTATATTCACTCTACTAAAGCTTTCTACCTTATGATTTTTTCGTTATTTCCCGATCGTGACAAGGAGCACACGGCGGGTGTGACCGGTCGGCAGGGGATGCTCACTCCTCCATGGCACCTAATCCCACCTTTGATGTTTTGAAGGTCCGTGTTTGCTCTGCTCCTGTTTGAATTGTTTTATGGACTTTGAGATTGAATACTGTTCGTCATCTCAATATCTTTCTAGGCGAATTATTCCTTAGAAATTGCTGTGAATGAAATTATCCCCCTGAGTTAGTCAAATTAGCTAATACCTTTTTCAGAAGCCAAATCACATTTATTTTTAATCTCTTCAATTTTAGTTTTGTATTGTCATAGTATATAGTATATTAATGGCCTATTCTCCTTGCGTAAGTCAAGTGATCTAATCCCTGCTCCAATAGCTAATTCTCAGTTGTAATCTATTACTTTAATTTTTGTGTCAGTATGATAAACCCGTTGAAAGGTATATCATTGAGAGAGTAAGCAAGATTCTCGTTCCCTACAGATCTATAAAGCATTCAGAATGGGAGAGTGTGACAAGCAAAGGAAATACACAAGACCAATGTGTGTTCAATTTGCTAACAAATTACATATTGTAATGAGGTACCTCAAAATTCTTCAGAATAAGAGTGTCCAAATATCAACTTGAAGAAATCAGAGAAAAAAGGAAACACCTTTACGATGTACAGAAACAATATGCGTACCGTACACTGAGACTGCGTTGAAGGGTCAATAGCTCCTTTTCACACAAAGCAAATCTGTGTTCAGAGATAAAATTGGCAGCCGACCTATGGCTGATGAAATAAAAAATGCTGAACTTACGAAAGAAAGTGGGCGCTTTAGATGGCGATTCGGCAGGAATAGTGGCTCATAAAAAGAATAAAAAAAATATCATTGATTTATACACTTTTTTTCAAAACCTAGCCAATTAGGAACCTGCTCCGATTATCTTTTCTTTAGAGGGCGCCACAGGCAAACACGGTCCTGTATCGGAACACCCTCGCGCCTTATCAGTAGTTACCGATCGAAGAAAAACGTAAACAATCTGCTGTCAAACACATGCTCGTAAAACATGCCTGAAACTTGTTGTTGTGTGCCGAATTGTAGTAATCGGGGTGGCCATATATTTCCAACAGATCCGTTAAGAAGAAAAGCATGGATACACGCAATAAAACGTGGTGAAACTCGTTTTCAAAGCTGGACTCCGTCAACTCATGCTGTTGTTTGCAGAGCACATTTTAAATCAGACGACTATTTGACTGAAACCCAGCATGGTAACAATATTTATTTATTTATTTTGAAATCTTTGATAAGCATGTGCAAAGTAATGTTAATAGATTTTATTCTGAGCAATGTTTATGCCTTATTTGCTTAGATGAAATGCACTAAAATATCGAATCCCTTGTTTACCTCTCATACGAAGTAATCTGATAACGTTACAGACACTGCCACATGCAGACTCCCCACTGACAACTTCAATTACTGGTCATTTATTACAAACGCATTATCTTTTAACAATATAAACACAAGGCATGTCTAAAAGAACACATGCTGTTGCCTGATAATTTATGCATATCTACCAGTGCAAGATACTGTGTTTTGACATTGATGTCTAATTAGCACCCTGCTTAAAAACAAATTTGACCTGTTTAGTTGAATTAATAAACACATGGGCATGTTTTGTAACATCAATTTTATAACAATAATACTTGTAATAATAAAAATATTTTAGTAAATTTATATTTGTTTTATTTGCTTTAAAAAGTTAGTTCAAATTATAAATTAATTATTTAATAAATAATCTAGTACTATGAACAAGTATTGATATATTAAATAATTTAATTCTTAGGAACTACTCCTTTAAGTAAAAGATTGAAGAAAACTGCAGTGCCAAGCATTTTTCCCTGGGTAGAGCCAAGTCCACATTCACATGAACGAGCCGACAGAGCCAAGTCCAGAGGCATCAAACGAAAACTAGCAGAAGAATTTTCTGCTTCGTCTTCCATAGATGAATTCATCTATACATCAGCTGATGATCTGCAAGTATCCGAGGAAATTGTATCTAACTCTACCCAAATTTTGGCTGAAGAAATTCAAGTCACTGTTCAGAAATCTGACGTTAAATTTTTTGATGTACAGACACAAACTCCTCGGTATCCCCCAATGAGTATTGAAAACTTTACAAATGATGATGCCGGAGTAAATTTCTATACTGGATTGGAAACTCTAACTAAATTTTATTTTGTTTTAAGAACCTTAGGACCCGCAGCTCACTGTTTGAATTATATTTATCATAAGGTTTCAAACATAAGTGTTCCTGACCAATTTTTCTTAGTCCTCTGCAAGTTACGGCGCCATACGACCAATTTTGAACTTTCAAGATTATTTGGAGTTTCCGAAAAGACTGTATCAAATATATTTTTTACATGGATTTTATTCATGAGTAAGCAATGGCAGGAAATCGACATTTGGCCTACAAAGTATCTTGTAAAATATTACTGTCCATCAGATTTTAAAACAAAATTTCCAAATACTAGAGTGATAATAGATGGCACAGAGTGTCCAATTAAAAGACCAAAGTTACCAAAGCCACAGCAAGCAACGTATTCTACCTATAAAAACCGTAACACGGTAAAAGTTCTTGTAGGAGCGACACCAGGTGGATTAACATCTTATATTTCTACAGCTTATGGGGGATCCACAAGTGACCGTCAAATAGTTGAAAGAAGTAGGCTGTTAGAAATGTGCAATTCTGGAGATTCAATAATGGCGGACAAAGGTTTCAATGTGCAGGATATGTTTGTACACAGGAACATTCAAATAAATACACCAACATTTTTCAAAAAGAAAAACAGAATGTCATGTGCTACTGTGATTGAGGACCGAAAAATATCCAGCAAACGTGTGCACATTGAGAGGATCATTGGACTTGCAAAAACATTCAAAATTCTGACTGAGCCTATGAATAGTTCTGAAACAAAACTTTCTTCAGAAATAATCTATGTTTGTTTCATGTTGTGTAATTTTAAGAATTGCATAGTGCCATCTTATGCATAACTTGGTATTAAAAATGACATAATAAGAGAAAAAAGTCTTTATTTCATTTTTCTTTATTGCAACTACATTTTCCATCATATGTCTTGAAAAAAGTTTTTTCCAATAGAGCAGACTTAAAAAAATCTTCATAGAATTCATTCAATTTTTTCTTCATCTCATCAATAAATTTATCATCCCTTTCTATTGCAAAGAACAAAAAGTCATTGAAAGTATACACAACAAATATACACTCATTTTTCTCTGCACAGTAAAGTTGTCCTTGGACCTGATAGTAATAGTCATGGGTTTTATTCAAATAAAATTTACTTCCAGACTGCTTGATATAAGGAACTGTTTTTGAGGAAATAAAACTGTTTCTTGCCACATATGGACACTTAACTTCAATCAAGGTGTCATCGTCAATAATACCATCTGGGGTTGCTGCTAAATGAGGGGAGTCCAGACTGACACAAATTCCACTATTGTAAACTGTGCGTCCCGAAATTTCCTGGTACTTCTTCACAGCTTCTTTTTCGTATTTTCTTCCATGAAGAATAGGTTTAGCATTAATTTTTTGTGCCTTTGTTGTTAAAAAGTCAGCAAGTTTCACCTTATCAGTTCGATCAGTTGCTTTACATATTCTCCCGAATACCGAAGAATGAAGACGTTTGCAACGTTCCTCAAACCAAAGGTCGTTGGCCGCTTGTGTAGCTGTTTTTATCATAACTTGACGTGCATTCTCCTCTGAAATTTCTGATACATTTAAAAGTTTCAAATGATTTTCACTAAACGTGTCTTTTAGATAGTCATGGTCCAGGTTGTAAGCTTTCATGTTTACAGGCTCATACAGCTGAAAAATTGGAGTCTTACTAATACCTGGGTAATTCAAGCACACATTTCTAAAGTAAGACTGGTATCCCGGATTGCCTCTAAATTCAACTGGACGAGGGTCATAGTCATTATTGCATACTTCGTCACAGCCTGGCATGTCCAACTGTCTTGCTTTCATAGGGCTTCCTTTATGGGGCTTAGCACGATGAAAAGTTTGTAACCTCTGTGTGCAGGTGAGTTCTGTTTTGTATGTCCCATGCTTAACAAAATCTGCACATGAAAAAAGTACAGCACAGACATGCTTGCAATGTGCATCGGGTCCCATGCCTGCCGCACATTCACATTGAGACTCTATAACACTTCTGTCTTTTCCTATCATAATGTCAACAACATATTTCACAGACTTCATCATTGAAGCTTTTACACTACTTCTAACGAACCAATTTGAATCATGAAATGTCACCCTCACATACTGGATAAACCCATCGTTGTACATATCCCTTCCTTTCTTATCAGTTGTCTTATTAAACTTCGACAAGAAAGTGGAAATTTCTGCCTCTGTGCAACCTGGAAAGGTCTTGTCACCATGAAGGTCCTTGTAGAGTTGTGGATCTGGCGTCATCATCATAAATTCAGGTCCATAAACATCGGTCTTAGCACAATGTGCATTTCTTCTGTAGGCTTCAAGTCTGCAATAAAATAAGCATATTTAATTCTTTTTCATGTATATTTTGAGTGAAACATAGCTGCAACAATCAGGAAATAATAATACTGCTTCATAATAAAAATGTAGAGAAGTATTCTTATTTTACTGCAAGCACCAAGCAATATGAGATCGATGTTAGAATTACCGAGGAAATTCAAGTTAAAAATCTAACACGCTAAAGTTGCAGATTATTTAAGAATTAGTTTCTTAAACGAGGTAATTCTGATATTTACTGTCAATTTGACTTAATGTTAATCTTTTACACACCATTGATAATTATTTACTGTGTTATTAATAATGTTTACTTGGATTTGCATGAAAACATCGTATGTTTATTTACCTCTCCACAAGTTCCCACTTCCTTCCTGATTTCTTTGCTCCAAACTTTTCTAACTCGTTCTTAAGTTCAGGTATAGTCATATCACCACAATTAGATGCCATAGTAAATTAAGGATTGTAACTGAAACGTGTGTGCTTTCCGATATCGTATTCGAGAATGGATGCTGATTATCCATCTTCACAGGTTTTATCACTTTTGTAATGGACCGCATTTTCCTGTGGCGCCCCCTACCGATACAAGATAAGATAACCGACTCCGGTTCCCCATTACTGTGTTGTTGGTAAATGTAAAATGGGCAAATATTCAGTTGTTTAATGTTTAATTTTATTTGAATATGCACCTGAATAGAGCCGTACAAGTCAAATGATGCAAAAATCGACTCTTTTATAGTCGTGTTTGATTAATTTTGTTGCTTCTGGGTCTTCTCTCCATGAATTTGAAATGTATTATCAGTGTATTTTTAACCGTAAAATTTATTCCAGTTGTTAAAAAAAATGGAGAGACGACCCAGAAATACCTAAATCTAAACTTTTTACATTTACTTTCTGGTAGAAAATCGACAAAATCCAAATGTATAAAGCTTTGGCTTTAAATAATGATTTAAGTACTAGCTAGGTATAATGTTCCGCGGTAGCTACATTGGTTTGTCGCTAGATTCGAGCCATATCGAAGCAGTATTTTAGGTTCGAATACAGTGATTTCTTTTATTTTATTTTGCTTTGAGCTTTAAATTTTTGAATTTTTAATACTCCTTGAATAAAGTAGCAAATTATGTTTTATAAATTATTTTACATTGTTTTATTTTTCAATGCGTTTACATTTTGTCTTTTATAGTGCTAACGTTTTCAAATGGAAATAAACATACATGAACTTGTAACTACAAAGTTACATCTGATGAAAAAATATTGAATATATAAAAAAAAATAGCAACTTCGATCGTTCTGTTACATTCAATATTTTTAGTGCATTTGAAAACTGAGCAGAAAAATTATTTAGTGTTAGACCTCTATTACAGTGTATATTCTATTGCATGTAAATGTACAGCTGATGTAACCAGCATACTACATGTATATATTAGATAATTTATCTTTCTTGACACCTTATAATTGAAAAAAAATATTTATAAACTAGATGCTGTCATGAGACAGTAATACCCGCACTAAGGCGTTTGCCTCTAAATGCACACTTCTTCATATTGGGCTTTACCAAGGAAAAAGTTAATATAATTCAATAATTTACATAATACATGTATTCATCAAATTGAGCATAATATGCTCAGGTAACCATGTAGAGGCAGATCTGCAGCGTTATGGTTTTATATATTTGTCTTTGACCATAACGCTACAGATCCCCATATGCAAAAAAGGTGCAATTTACGGCGCAATATTTTTTGCGCACTTTTGGGCAGTTTTTCTCCACTTTCTAGCATTGGTCAATCAACTACCTTTCACTCCCTAATTTTACACACATTCTGTAGCCAATATGTATATTTTGTCCACCCCCCAGCCATTTATAGTCATCTCTACAGGCAATAAACTCGCTTGATGTGAATTTTCAGCAATCTAAAAAATAATTTTAATCAAGCGAGTTTATCACGTGTAGAGACGACTATAAAAGGATTGGAGATGGATAAAATATACAGATTAGTTAAACAATGTGCCTAGAATTAGGGAGTGAAAGGTAGTAAATTAACCGATGCTGAAAAGTGGAGAAATTCTCCCCAGAAGTGCGCAAAAAATATTGCGCCGTCAATTGCACCTTTTTTGCATTACAGGATCTGTAGCTTTATGGTCAAAGACTAATATATAAAACCATAACGCTACAGATTTGCAGCTAGTGACCATGTGACCCATGGGACTCAATCTTATTGGTATTTCATATTCATAATTGATTACCAGTCGGAAATAAAACAACAGCATTAAATTAATAATGTAAATTAGGTTTGATAAAGGGGGGGTATAAATTTTTGGCACATACTGTATAAGTGGAAATTTTAGCGAAACGCAAATTTAGCGATTTCTACCTAAAAATCTGGTATTTTATTTTTAGCGAGAAGTAATTTTAGCGATTCTAAAATGCTAATTCAAGAAGCTTTTACAAATAATAAGCAATTAATTGTCAGCAGTATTCAATTTTAGCGATGTCAGCACCCTCGCTAATAATGCCAAATTAAATCCTCGCTAAAAATTCTACTTGTACGGTAATTGGAACTTTTTAAATCTATTTTCTAATATAGATTAACAAAAAATAATATTATTCAAATTAGTGTGAAGCGTTTTTGAGGAATTTTTCAAAATTTGCAAAGTTTATTTATATTTGATTAGGCAGAAACTTCTTGAAAGCTGCCATATACACAATCAATTTAGTCAACCCGCACCCCTCTCCCATCAACACAAACACACCTTATTTCCCTGTTTTTGGAAATAAGCCTACATGGCAAAGTTAAAATGAAACATCTTTTGTAAATGATAATTTTCAATTTGTTCTTGCACTATACATGTATCTGAACACCTGCATCACATTGGGCTTGCGACACGTACCCAACTGAAGTACTAGTTTTACCATTGGCATTATCATTTTAGATTTCACTGCACGTGCAGTAGGCTACTAATGTGCATCATTGCCTATACGTCAGTAGGAATTATTTCATTTTGTGTTTTAACTGGATTATATTTCATGAAGATGACAAGGCCTAAATAATGACAATCGGTAAGTACAAGTTTTGGTATAGATTTGGGTAAAATAGTCTGAAATGCAAACGGTTAGGTTCAAGTTTAAAGGATCAAAGGTCATCCGATGCTACAATAGACGAATTTCACATTCTGAAGAGTTATCCCCCGTTATCAACGTTACATTCAGTTACAAGATCCGGAATTTTTTTTTCTGGGAGGGAGGTGGGGGGGGGGGGGGTTCCAGACCAGAATTTCCTGAGAAGCAATAAAAAAAAAAAAAAAAAAAGAAGTTATGGTTGGGTCTGTTTTCTAGGGTGGAGGGACACTGGCATCCAAAGTCATTTTTATTGACAAATGATCATGTGACTCCTAAATAGTAGGAAACTTTTTTCATTTGACTATACATAATTTTGTTACTTGTGTTATTATGTTATGTAAATTTAATGGTATAAAGGTTATGAACCCCTCGAGGTCATCCCCACTCTCCTAATGAGCTGGAAATGTTCACAATTTCAATATGACTGCATTAAATTAAATAAAAGTGCATCAATGATAAGATTACTTAACATTTTATTCATGAATTTGTGTCAACCTATGTTCCTAAAATTAGGAATGAAAATCATTCAGAGATGGACCACATTAAACTATTTGTATAAACATTTTCTTTAAATGTAAAAACAAGTAGTAGTTTGCATACATGAACAAACAGGGGTCTGGGAAGGGGTGAGGGGAAGGATCGAGTTAATATTTCTTTATGTCTTAATGGTTGAAAACTCCAAAAATGAATGTTGGCCTCAAATCTAATTTGTCCTCATTATTTTTCAAGTGGTGGTGTCTCCATATGAGTGAAAAATTCCTGAGAGGGATGTTTAACAACAAACAAAATGACATGAAAACAATGTTGATTTGCGTTAAGAAATATGCAGGGGATTTTTTCCATCATAAATCTTCTCAAGAACAGCAAGGGCATTATTATCCCCCATTTTGGGGAAAGGGAGGGGACATTAAATCTCATTTGTCTGTCAGTCTGTCCATCTTATTGACAGCTAGTATGTGCATCTGTCACAATAAATTTAATCTTGGTCATAACTTTTGAATAATAAGAGATAGTGCTTTCATATTTCACATGTACATTACCACAAAACTTTCTAAATATACTATGATTTTTTAACCCAAGTAAGACCTTGACCTTGAAGTTTTACCTACTTTCCAAAACATAACATTTTAAATTGATCATTTTGAAAGAGAAAAGAAAGGGCATTCAAATTATACATGTTTATTACACATGTGAAAAGACTTTTCTAAATATATCATGACTTTTGACTCTGTGACCTTGACCTAGAAGTTTAACCTACTTTTCAAAAATAGTATATTGTATATATAACTTTTGAATCAAAAGAGATAGGACTTTCATATTTGACATGTACATTACCTGCAACAAAATGTTTGAGAGCATGCTATAATTTTCCCCTTTGACCCAATTTTCAAAAATTGATATATGATAGGGGTGCACATTTGACACACAATCTGCCATAAATTATGGCATCCCATTCACTAAAACACAGAAAGCAGAGGACCACAATTCTTTGAATTTGCTTGTATAATCTTGACAGATGGAAACATCCTCATATAATGTAGATTCAAGTTTTTTATGCCACACCAGTTACTGAGTATATTGAAATCAGACCAAAACTGTAGGAGGAGTAGCATTTTGAAACAATTTCTCAGAAATTTCTATTTTTAGTAACCACGGCAACATCGTTTATCGAAATCAAACACCGATGCACAGAATTATGTATCTTAGTGTAGTCTATCTGTGTGCCAAGTTATATTGAAATCAGACCAAAACTGTAGGAGGAGTAGCATTTTGAAAGAATTTCACTGAAATTTCTATTTTTAGTAACTACGGCAACACCGTTCATCGAAATCAAAAACCGATGCACACAATTATGTATCTTAGTGTAGTCTACTTGTGTGCCAAGTTATATTGAAATCGTACCAAAACTATAGGAGGAGTAGCATTTTGAAAAATTGTTTACAGACAGACAGACAGACGGACGGACGGCGGACGCATTACTATCGCATAAGCTCTTCTGGTCTCTGACCAGTAGAGCTAAAAATCATGCCACCCATTACAGCCATAAAGTCCGAAACCACCGCCAAGTTCATCAGGGCAAACAAGCAGACCAAGGGAGCCAGGCCGCAGCAGGGCAGAGGGGGGAGAAGAAACCTAACCACTGTTCACCCCGCTGACACCGGAGCAGACCCTGAGATGGAATGGATTGTGACTTGTACAAGTACCCAGGCCTGGGAGAAAGACGTTCAAGTCTCCACGGGAATGGCGGAGGAGCATGTGCCGCTCACTTTTTGATTAAAGCAGTGGTAATATTTTTCGGAAACATATTTCCTTTTTGTAGTCAACTATCTATAACTATATTCCTTTGTAATAAATTAAAAACTATACAAACCTTTTCATTTCATAACAATTAATCTAGAAAGCATTCAAGAACCTGGGTAAATAATTCAACCAGTGTGGTAGATATCTGTAATAGGTAAAAATAAGACTTTCTAATCCGTAGTAGCATTATCAATAATTACTTTGGGAAAAGTTTGTCTTATTCCAGTCCCTTAATCACACTTGTTCCCGTTACTATCCAATACACTCATCCTACTCCCTTTCGACGTCAACAGGAGGTGGAAATGTTAGTGAATGGTAAGAAAAAAAATCACATAATTCCTGCTGATAAGATGAAGGATCCAACAACAACGTCAAAACACGATTAATAAATGGATTGTTTCAGTATGTTGTTTAAAGTCCTTGCCGAGAATGTTTCGCTCATATATAGACGCCAACGGCTACTTTAGTTTCCATACTTTGCACTCGCGGCCATTGCGCAAGGAGAGATCTTTTTATTGCAATAAACTACTGCGACACGGGACCTCTGTTTATGCAGTATCACCCGAAGGAGTAGTCTCCACGTCCCACGATGGGATTCGAACCCCCGACGTAATGATTTACTCCTTACTCTGCGACTCTAGAGCAGACGCCCTAATCACTGTGCCACGCGGACGACTCATCAAAACACAAAAGTCGCCATGATGTAGAGGCTAGTATACTAATTGACTGCAATTTCTTCACAAGTCTCCCATACTCCTGTTCTTACCACCTCAACATAAATACATGCAATGAGTTAAATCGGGCCACACTTCCAGCAAGAATCATCAGAGTTCATTTTTCCATTTAGTATTACAAACTATGAAGGCAAGGAAACAGGTGAATGGGTGAGATATTGTCGCTATGTGTACAGAAGTTCGACAAAGCTAAGAGTGTTTTTGACTTGTAACCGGCGCCCAGTCCCACTAAGCATAAAGGGGTATTTTTCGTGTCAACTCGTAATTTAAGAGCCGGCTCTAAATCATTGAGTCACATAGGTAAAAGATAAAGTGTCAGAGGATAGTTTCGGATTAAGCACCGGTTCAAAAATAGAAAAAAAAATAGAGAAACCTAAGGTTTGAATGCATATTATAGGTAATTTTATAGCTAGAATATTTTATGGGTGCATTTGGAGGGAATTGATGGTCTTGTATATTTTAATGAAATATGACACTTTAGTGTCACTACTACTGTTTATGGAATATGAAAAATAGACTACAAGTTGCTCAAAATAAAGTTATCAGGTTTATTCTCAATAGCCGTCAAAGGAAGAGAATTACTTTTGACGAATTTGAAAAAGTAGGCTTCTTGAATGTTAGTAATAGAGTTTCTCAACTTTGACTTAATCATGTGTTTAATATTTTTCATGAGAAATGTCCTAATTATTTATCTTAGCATTTTGTTCAAAATTCTACAAGAACAACTAGAACAACTAGGTCCAGCAAGTTGAACTTTTTTATCCCAAGAATTGTTAAGTCAGAGTCGGATACTTTCTATTATAAAGGTATCAGGGAGTGGAATTCACTTCCAGATGAGATAAAATCCATTAAAAACAAAGCTGTTTTCAAAAAAAGAATAAAAAAAGCACCTTTTATTTAAAATGCGCTCAATATTTGAAAATGAGTTTTTATTCTATTAGCTTCCTAAAACATATATATTGTCTTACTTATTTATGTTTTATTTTTTCCTATTTATATCATAGTATTTAGTGCTAAATAGGTTAATTACTATTACAATTTATGAGGACCCCATTGATAATAAGCACATTATTGCTTTCATGGGTCATCCTCGGGTAAATGGCTATACTTAGTACAAAAATTATATAGTTACCCGCCATTCTCTTTTAGATATACTGAATTAAATGTTTTTTCTTAAGTACTTGTTTTTTATGATATAATGCCAGTGTTTTATTACAATTGTATTTTTTACGAAATCTTATGATTTCTTTGGATTCCATGTGCCAATTATGTTCTAATGTTTCTATCTTATGTTTCATACATGACTTGTGCCATTTCCTGAATAAACAAACAAATATGAACTAGAAATACGATACTAAGATCTAAAATCACTCTTCCGGTATTTCACCAGAAAAGCGGGGTGGGTTCATAGGATGAATTGCTGCTTGAAAACGAGGTGGTTGAGCCATTATCTCTTGCTGTTCAGTGATATGTACAAATGATAATCTGCAATTTGTGTGGTAGACCCTGGAAGCAGTTGCGGCGAAATAGTGAAAAAGGCTTGATTTACATGAAATTTTGAGATTGTCCTTATGCCATCATTAGCAAATCCAGCACAATACCCCGTATATATATATATATCTTTATCAAGGTATTACAAATACCTTGATCAAGGTATTTTATATAATGAAAATTCATATAATTTCTTAAAAAATAAAATACTGAAAGTTGAGTTCTGAGTTGTTGTCAGTGTGTCCACTAGTGCATGAAAAACACTCGGGTATAAAAATACAGCATAAAAGAACGTCTCCTCATTCGACATGCTTTTATACTGTTTTGTGTTAGAGTACTTTTACATGCATGGGTGAATTTACTGACAACTCAGAACTTGACTTTCAATCAAATATTTAGATTGGAAAAAATATATTTGCCACCTGAGGAACTGTACAATTATTAACATTGCGCAGTTTTCTTATTCACCTTCATATTGATTCTACATGTGGCAAAAAAATCTTGTCTAAAACCCTCAGCAGACATTGTTATAAAGTAATTTATATCAAGCTTAACTTGTTACCAGATAGTCGCTCATAGCCTTAAGTTAAAATTTCTCGTTCGTTCATTTCGACTCTTTTTCAGTACAACCCATCACGCGAGGAAGCGATAGTGTTAAGCCAACTCGTACAAATGTTATTCGAATGAGAACAAGGAACAAGGAAGAACAAGGAATGAGAACAAGGAAGAGAAGTCTTCAATACGGAAGACGACCCGTTGGGACAAGGAAATCTGAAAGTGTGGCGTATTGTAATACGACAGTCTTGTTCATATTTATGCTAGGTTTATTAATATTAAATGCATTAGAATAACAAACTTTCAGTCAGCGGATAAACGTGTACGTTTAAATGAAATTTCGTCGCGGTGTCTGCCCACTAGTGCAAAGGATCAATAATTCGACAATTGCGAGGGTTCACAAATCTGATTGAGAACATGGAACATAACCTATATTGATCATTATGGAATATAATAATTACAGGTAGAGTTTGTCCAGTTATATACTTTATAGACATGTAATCGTCATTTTTAGTTGAGGCACCAAGAAACCCTCCCATCCAGTTTCCATGGCGATAGAGTCATTAAAAGTGTTGGTGTGTTAAAGGGGGAGGGGATGCCAGTTTTTTTCAGTACCATTTTTTGCATACACTATTACATCATCCTTCCATCTATACTGAAGGAAAAAGTGGGGGCCAACACGTTAAATTTATTTTCCGCCATTTTGAAGCCATAATTTTTGGAACACTTCTAGTATACCGGTCCCCATAAATATGGCGCTAAAATAGGTGCCGCCGAAGGCGGTGTACAATATATAAAAATACGATCGCGTGAGCGATCGACAAAATCGAAAAAGAAGCCACAAATTGCAAATTTGACCCCAAATTCGTGTTCCTTGTGAAAAAATGGGTTTAAAAAACTGGTTTTTAAACACAGTTTAAAGGTTTCGTAAAATAACGTACTTGTTTAGGAAGTAAATCTCCATCTTGCGTTGTTTAGGATTGTAGTCCACATGATCAATTTTTGACGTAATCTCATAAATATTCATGAGTTGCGTCACTTATGTGTTGATGTAATGAAGAAATGCCTGATAGGACTCAAAGTCCAATGCTATTAAAATTGCGTGGTTTTTGTGAGAAATACAGGGATTTAACAAATGTTAGCTAATTACTGGTCATCGATGGATTGAATTGTGCATCATTATCGATTTGAAAGGAAAAATATTCTGAATATTTGGACATGATTAGGAGGTCAGGATATCGAGCTGCAGTTAACGGTAAGTCGCTTTTACAATGACTTGCCTAAACTCAGCGCTGAAAATCGTCATGTTTCGACAATAGAGTTGATTTACCCGAACTTTCATTTCTTAAACTTTCCTGTTCTTTGTAAAGCAAAAATTTCGTGAACTAAACCAAAGTGTAAGATATCGGCGCGATTCGACAGGCTGATTCATGCAAGTTTTTGGTCACAAAAGGCACTCATAGTGCCTTTTGTAAGCAAAAATGACATGAATAAGCCCAAAGTCAGAAAGATTACAGAGTGGATTCATAAAACAACCACAACTTTAAAAAAATATTTAACCTAACCCTAATCACTCGATCGGATGCGTTTTGTTGAAGCGAGTGGGAAATTGCAGTTTGTTTATATTCTGCATATCAACGGCAAGGGAAATAACTGCTCATGCGCGATCGCGTGATTCTGGGGACCGGCATACTAAAACTTCCCTAATTTTTAAGTCCGCGGGCAAAAGTCTTTTCATGTCACTTTTTTTTTACAGAGATGTACAAAAAACCGATAGAGATTCTCCAGCACTCCACTCCTATTATCCTCAATGAATATGAAAGGCCACAGTTCACAACGGTTAAATAATTAACATATTTTGTAACTTGTTTAATTTTTCCCCACCATACTCCTCGGAATTTCGAGCCATCAGCTCTTCTGAATATTCTATTACCTTAAGCTTATTTGGTCGTTTTGATGGCGTTACAAATATTTCTTTACGTTTTGTTCACTGTTTTGACACATACTTAAGGTACACATTGTAAATAATGTAAGCAT
>NW_026931366.1:0-4846 GCF_032062105.1 Saccostrea cuccullata | reverse complement strand
TCTGATAGAATCAATCATATCTTCATGAAAGATTTAAGCCATTAAGTTTTTCATTAAATTTTTCCGCTATCGCACGATCATGACAAGGAGCACACGGCGAGTGCAACCGGTCAGCAGGGGATACTCAGTCCTCCATGACACCTGATCCCACCTCTGATGTTTTGAAGGTCCGTGTTTGCTCTGCTCCTTTGTTGTATCGTCTAATGGACTTTGATATTGAATACTGTCGGTTATCTCCATATCCTCCCTACTATCATTTTTTTCTAGTTAATATCAAAATATGAAACCAATTTGTCAGCATTTGTGGTTTCTTTCCTTTCAAGCTCAGTAGAATTCATCGAATCGACATATGAATGGAAGTTATTATTATTCTGATATTTTGATATGAAATGCATTTTATATCAAATTATCAAAATATTTTTTATATACAGAAATGGCGACTTTAAATGTATTCTTCTTGTTATTAAGAAGATTTTTTTTTTTAATCTATAAAAATAAGTACAGAAATAGGTCTTCTCACAAATGAGTGCAGTTTGAACCGATGGAAATTCTAACATTCTTTTTGAAGAGGTGATCTTCAAAAACTACAGATTTATTGAAAATTATTTTGTTTTAACTTATATTGAGTTTTTGAATCTTTATTTTTTTTCTAAACTAATACACTTATTATTTTATTTTTACTGAGACTGTATTCTTAATGAGGTTAAATATTGCGTACCCTTTGTCCGCATGAATTGTTTTTTAACTATCATTTCATTGAAAAGAAATCAAACATAGACGTTTAATATGAAACACTTATAACATTCTTTTAAGCAAAGTATGGGTTTTTTTTTTTTTTTTGATGTTGTTGTTTTACATGAATTTCGAGCCATAGCGCACTTTCGCCTACTCTAGTAGTTATTTTTTAAATACATTATTTAACAAATATTTGGTCTTAAAACATTAGTTTATACATGCCTAAAGGTTAATCGCACAAAATAATATTCAAATATTAATAGTGCCCTCATATGTTAGATATAAAAATCGTTCAGTTTATATGGAGAATAAAGTAAATACTGAGGTATCCCCCTAAATAATGACAAATAGTCGCAAAAAACCACCCTTAACCAGAAAAAAAACAACTTCTGAATAGCATTATTTGGGTATGACTGGATTTCATTGCATTTAGATACTTTTGTTTAATGGTGGACTTCCTACTGGAAATGTTGAAAAATATATATATATTTTTTTTTTTAAATTATTTTAAGATTCAACAATCTGTCTTTAATTTGTCCATCCGATTACAATGACTTCGTGGCGTAGTGGTATGACTGCTGGATTGTAGACGTAATGATTGTGACTTCGAGTCTCACAGTACATTTTTCTTATCTATGCTATTCTTGTTTTCTCTCTGTGCATTTCCCTATGTTATAGTTTGTTATTTTATAATACAGGTATAAATAATGTAAAAGGTATATAATACAATATTATGCCTTGAAATTATCTCGTGAAAAACAGTTAAAATAATTTTCCCCATACCAACAAAACAATACAGTGGTGATTATTCAGACTTAGACATATCCTTATTGTATATACTTCTACGCAATGTGAGTAAGATAACACCACATTCCAAAGGTTGGGGAGAGATTCCAAATCCCGGGGACAGAAGCGTGTCCGCGAACATTGAAAGAATTCGCCTCATTAGAAACCAGTATTACGGACATGCAGCAGATCTCTCTCTATCCGAGTCAGAATTTAGACAGGAATGGCGGAACATCCGGGACATTGTAATGGAGTTAGAGCGACACTTATTTTCTTTAAAGCATTTTAAACCTTTAAGAGCTTCAGTTTAACATAACTTCAAAAACACACTATTGGAGTTTTATGAAGAGACTTACTTTTACATTTGACAGCTGACTTTTACATTTTAGTGATTGGAGTTTGTCTATGTTTAAATTGTAAAAGTCAGTCGTCAATTGTTAAAGTAAGTATCTTCATAAAACTCCATTACGGCGTAAAAGTACCTATAAGTTGTAAAATTTTTGTTTTGATAAACTGTAATAAAAATCTTTACATGTGATTTCTTAATTTTATTTTTTTATTATTAATTATAAACGTTTACTGAAAAGACAATTAAAAAAATATTTAAAATTGGGTTGATTCATTAAAAAATGGTCATCTCAAGATCCACTAGGCAACAAGAAAACATGGAACTCAGTTTATTCAAATCAAACCCGTGGGTGATGGGTAGATCATTATTATATGAAAGCATCAAAAGTTTTAGTTTGTTTGAATCCTGGGGTCTGGCAGTAGTGCGTGGCTACAATGTAGGGATCATTTTTACATGGATATCTATAGAAAAAAAAATATAAATCTTCATCCCAAGAATGGGAAGTAAATTAATTTTTACACTATATAATTGACTTTGAACGTATTTACTGTTTTAAAGCAACTTTTTTAAAATAAATATTTATCATAGTTTGTACCAATGCTACTTATGGCCCAAACTGTGTGTTCAACTGTGGGAATTGTTTTAACAAAACTTGTCATCACGAAACTGGCAGTTGCTTACAGGGATGTACAGAAGGATGGACAGCAAGCAAATGCAATCAAGGCAAGTTATAATAATTAACATTGAAATAAGATGCTTACTCATCAAATTACACAACATGTAATTTCCTTATATGATAAAGACCTTTTCTTCTTTGACAAAATAAACTAAATTATGAAAGTTAGTGTACCTTTTTTTAGAAAAAGATATTTGCCTGATTCTTTTTAAATGATGTTTAATGGTAAACTAACAACCAGGCTCTTTGATAAATGTGCTGATTTTAACTTTTCTATTGTCGACTTTCCTTACTTATGCAGCATTATACCATCATCACCTGCATACGGCGTTTATATAGCCCGAGAGTAGTAGACGTCACAATAGCCTGGTTGACGTCACAAAACTGATGATAAACCAAAGGGTTTTATAGTAACTTTACGTTAACAATGAAAGTGAATTTGAGAGCGGTGCCGAATTTGAAAGTTCAATATGTTTATTTTAAAGGCTTTGCTTGTTTCGGTATAATAAACAATTCATTGCATGAATGTTCGGGAATCATGAAGACTTATTCAGCCAAGAAATATCATATTTCCCTCGGGCGAAGCCCTCGTGGAATATGATTTTCTTGGCTGAATAAGTCTTCGTTTTTCCCTCACTATCATGCAATAAATGTATAATATTTTTTTTTGCCAATTCTAGAATGCAATTCTGGTTGGTATGGTAGAGATTGTTTGGAGAGATGTAGTAAATATTGTTCCACTCCACACTTTTGTGATCGGTTTAACGGATCATGCATTGACGGATGTCTAACTGGATGGCTGGGAGATAAATGTTACTCAAGTAAATTTATTCTAATTTGAATTAAGATTTTTATATTATTCAAAGAACTACGCACGCAAACTCTCGTTTATCGCCTAGATTTTACAACCATTTAATTCAATGATAATTTGTCCATAAAATCTTTGTTTAATACAAAGAACAGTTCAAATGTAATTGATTAATCATTTTAATACTATGGCTAAAAAGTAATGGTCCCTAATTCCATCTCTTGAAATAAGAGAGTAAGACGATGTTTCCACATATGTTTTTTGAAATAGTATTGCAAATTCCTTATGTTTTACGCATATGAAAATAAACAAATATACCGTGGATTGGCAACTATTTACGATGGTACGATTGATTTAATTTCACAATGTTCGCGATTTATAATTTTTCCGCGAAATTCAACATATCGTGATTGTTGTATCATTAGTTTTTAAAGATATGTAAATGATTTAAAGAACCTGAAATATTTTCTTGCAGTGTGAAAAAAAATTGCAAATGGTACGTTAAGAGATATCGCGAAATTTTGACAACATGAAATTAAAACGATTCACAGTATAAACGTATAAGTAGAATACAATGTTTCAGCTGTAAAGCAATTGGGCATTGCTGAAATAATCAGTATTTTGTCTATATCATTACCCCCTCCCCCCTTAAGGGAAGGGAGATGTTATTAAAAATATTTTTGTTTTCATATTATTTCCAATAAGTAATGTTTTCTGAAAACCTATATAGGTATCAATATAAATATAAAAAATTATTCGAATCTGTTAACTTTTGAAAAAATGACTTGGCGGTAAGCGGTAGAATAATACTATCGTTCAGTGTTCTTTTAAACATGAAATACTAATTTGAGCAAATTAAACAGCATATTCTGAGAATATTTCATAAGCAATACATGTCCCTTACCGGGTTCCCCACTTTTTCTTATGACCAAGGTAAAAGGGCTTGATGTATAAATTTATGGTTGTGCATGCCATTAACCTAAAAAAATAATTCCACATAAAGACGAAATTCAACTTATTTTTTAACGTCTTTTTCTCGCTTCAATTAACCATGTTGACCTTCGGAATGAAGCACAGCACGAATCCGATCTTAAAACATAATGAAAAAATGGAAATGCCATATAATTTTGTCAAATATCAATGAAGCGAAACAGCATTCAAATTTGATCGGGGACTATATAAAACAGTTAAGCATATAACTTGACATAGAGACATTGACACTTTTACGTTCCTCGAAAGAAAACTTCCACTCCTTCATTCAAAACATTTGATTTCTAACATTATGTTTAAAACATCCGTGTATTTCTTTCCCAAATAGCAACACTTTTAGTGAAGGTATTATAAGTTAGATTGTCTGAAAATCTGGTTCTCCATAACGTTTTATAGATGCAGTGTCGAAATTCTTTAAACTAAGTCATTTCGGGTAAAGATTTTTGGAGTTCGTTTTTGGTTGAATTTCATATACAATCTTTTTACAGTCATTAATATTAAA
>NW_026931365.1:0-47067 GCF_032062105.1 Saccostrea cuccullata | reverse complement strand
GAAGTGACGTCATAAAAATAAAAAATTATATATCAGGTTTGATTGATGTTCCATCAGTCCTGAAAGTTTCATGAAAATCGACCGAGCCGTTTCCGAGAAATCGCGTGCACAAAATCGGTAAGAAAAAAACAATAATAAAAATAACTAGAGCCGAGCTCGTTGCAAAGCAACGAGTAGGTCTTCCGTCCTGTTTGACCGGAAGTAACTTTCATTTAAAAAAAAGAGTAATGAAGTCCAAAAATGGTTTAATCCTCCAAATCTATGTTAATTATTGCAAAATAAAGTTATTTTTGACAACTTCCGGTTTGACCGGAAGTACCGTCGACGGACGGAAAATTAAGATTTAAGCTTCCAGTGACATATGATATCCCAAAACCTGTCAAGAACAGCAAAAATATGCAATTTTTGGCTACTTCCGGTTTGACCGCCGGACACATTTTGGCGACTGCATTAGATAAAGCTTGACATTTTGAACAACTTTGCTTCTTTGACGTATTACAAATTCCCAATACTTTTTGAGATATAAAGGAAAAACTTTTGGCCCCTTTTGACCCTTAATTATAGGGGCCAGCTCTTTATCGTTGATATCTTATGAAAGATTGTGACATTCTCTACAACTTTTGTTCTATATGTCTTTACAAAATGTTAACATGTAAAAAGATATTGCAGAAAAGGTGTCAAAATTTTCTAAATCCTCGATAGGACTTTTTTCGAGCCATAGCGAGCGCCGACGTGCTGCACTTCCGGAGAAAAAGATAGGTGTATGTCACATCAGCACATGTTGCTCTATCATCGCTGAAAATTTCAAACTTCTGTGTTAAGTGCTTTTTGAGAAAACTGCTGGACAAAGTGACCCTCTGAAAATCACTAAATCGCGAAAATCTCAAAACCGGAAGTGACGTCATCAAAACAAAAAATTATATATCAGGTTTGCTTGATGTTCCATCAGTCCTGAAAGTTTCATGAAAATCGATCGAGCCGTTTCCGAGAAATCGCGTGCACAAAATTGGTAAGAAAAAAAAACAATAATAATAAAAATAGTGGAAAAGAAACCTAAGAATAACAAGAAGGTCTTCCGCTGAAGACGGAAGACCTTAATAAAAATAGCGGAAAAGAAACCTAAGAATAACAAGAAGGTCTTCCGCTGAAGACGGAAGACCTTAATAATAATAAAAATAGTGGAAATGTTACCTAAGAATAACAAGAAGGTCTTCCGGGAGCGAACCCGGGTCGCCCGCGTGACAATCCAACGCGCTACGTATTCAGCCATTGAAAACGCCGCTTCAAATATTTAAATGCAAATATCTCGAGATTGCCCTTTTCAATTCTTAAACAAATTACATATTTCTCATTCGCAGAAGAGTCACTTTTAAGATAATTAAAATCTTCGAAAAACATTTGAAGACAAAAAAATGAAAAAATGCACTTTTTGAATTCGCTTCCGGTAGCGACCGGAAGCACCGACGACGCAGGAAATGGGGCTTACGCACATCTTATAACCATGCCCTATGCTCTTAGATAAGTCTCCAGTTCATATTCTCAGCAAATTTTCGATAAAAGTGCGCGACAAAATTGCATTTTAAAATCAGGAAACTGGCCATAACTTGGCACCAAAAGCGAATTATCAAATTTCCTCTCAGATGTATCAAGTTAATATTAATGCACATAATTTCTGAAAATTTCATTGAAATCCATTGAATGGCTGCTGAGAAATCGCGTGCACAAAATTTTGGAAAAAAAATAAGAAAAACTAGATACGATCTCGTTGCGAGCAACGAGAGGTCTTCCGTCAAATTTTCGATGAAATTCATCAAAAGCAGGAATTTATCGTAATATCCGATTATCGTATTATCGGATCGACTTAAACAGCGTAAAATAGAATTCCGGTTAATCTGATCGACTTATATACCGACAAATAGGAATGTTCTAGAATAATGACGTCACATGCGCAATTAGGATGCGCGTACGGTTCAAATATTCAAAATGGAGGATATCAATATATAAGCTGTCATATCATTGGTTGACCAATCACAGCCATCGTTAAATGTCCGCCATTGTAACTAAATATAAGTTGTTTACTTCTAAAACGCGAGGACATGTTCTGTCAAAACAGAATGCTTATAGATATGAGCTAATAGTTTCTGAATTAGTGCATTAAAAATCACAAGAAATATACCGTTGGAAACCTCTCAAAAAGATCTATATGATATTTTAAAAAGTTTAAAAATCGGTCTAGAAATGAACATATCATATCTAGACAAGTAACACTAAAGCAGTGAAACGGCAATCAACTTTTAGTTTTACACAAAATTGCAACGTTACTACTACATTGCAATACAAGTAGTCTTTTACATTTCATGTATCCTTATGTTAGTTTCGTTTAAGCAAATACTCGGCTGCCTCCATAAACACCGACCTGCAAAATGGCGGAGTTGACAGAGACAGCCGCCATCTTGGTCCCGCTTCAGATTTTCAAATGTAGATATCTAGAGTTTATATTTACCAATATTCAAACAACTTATATAGTAAGCTTCAATAAAAGGGTCTCTATAAATATTCCAAAAATCAATAAAAAAATATTGAAAAACAAAAAAGTTAGAAAATACATTTTTTTAAATTTGTTTCTCCTAACGACAGGAAGTACCGACGACGAACAAAGTGTCGCGTCCTGGATGGTATATATCACGATCTATAATTCCTGAAAGTTTCATGTTGATATCTTTTACCGTTTTTGAGTTAAATCGCGGACAAAATGTCATTTTAATTTCAGGAAATTGTCCGTAACTTGGCACCGGAAGTGAGTTTCCAAATTTTCTCTCGGATATATAAAATTCATGTTACGGCTCATCTTTTCTGAGAATTTCACGTCATTCCATCCAGTAGTCTTTGAGAAATCGCGTGCACAAAATTAGAAAGTCAAAAAAATAATAAAAAGAATAATAACTAGATGCGATCTCGTTGCGAGCAACGAGAAGGTCTTCCGTCCGAGTTGTAGAGATATAATTAAACGAGCAATATCTGAAAATTATAATTTTCGATGAAATTCATCAAAAGCAGGAATTTATCGTAATATCCGATTATCGTATTATTGGAATGACTAATACAGCGTAAAATAGAATTCCGGTTAATCTGATCGACTTATATACCGACAAATAGGAATGTTCTAGAATAATGACGTCACATGCGCAATTAGGATGCGCGTACGGTTCAAATATTCAAAATGGAGGATATCAATATATAAGCTGTCATATCATTGGTTGACCAATCACAGCCATCGTTAAATGTCCGCCATTGTAACTAAATATAAGTTGTTTACTTCTAAAACGCGAGGACATGTTCTGTCAAAACAGAATGCTTATAGATATGAGCTAATAGTTTCTGAATTAGTGCATTAAAAATCACAAGAAATATACCGTTGGAAATTTAACACATTGCACACACCTATCTACCCCAATTACACTAAAGCAGTAAAACAGAAATTAAGTTTTAAGATTGTCACTGAATTGCAGCGTACTAATAGGTGAAAGTCCATGTAGTTTTTTTACTTGTCATGTATCATTTAGTCAAACGCTCAGCTGCCTCCATAAACCCCTACTCGCGAAATGGCGGAGTTGACAGAGACAGCCGCCATCTTGGGTCCGCTTCAGATTTTCAAATATTAATATCTAGAGTTCTGATTAACCAATATCCAAACAAATTATATAGTAAGCATTGATCAAAGGGTCTCTACTATCATTCCAAAAATAAATAAAAAAAGATGAAAAACAAAAAAGTTAGAAAATACGCTTTTTTTAATTCGCTTCTCCTAACGACAGGAAGTACTGACGACGAACGAAAATTTGCGTCCTGGATGGTATATGTCACGATCTATAATCCCTGAAAGTTTCATGTTGATATCTTTTACCGTTTTTGAGTTTAATCGCGGACAAAATGTCATTTTAATTTCAGGAAATTGTCCGTAACTTGGCACCGGAAGTGAGTTTCCACATTTGCTCTCGGATATATAAAATTCATGTTACAACACATCTTTTCTGAAAATTTCACGTCATTCCATCAAGTAGTCTTTGAGAAATCGCGTGCACAAAATTAGAAAGTCAAAAAAATAATAAAAAGAATAAGAAACAGTAGAATCACTATAAGGTCTTCCGTGAAGACGGAAGACCTTAATAAGAAACAGTAGAATCACTATAAGGTCTTCCGTGAAGACGGAAGACCTTAATTAAAAATTCGACTTTTGGCCCCTCATGCACCCTAATATATGGGATCAGCCCTTTTTTCTTCATATCATCTTAAAGCTCTCACGACATTTCTGAAACACCAAAACACTTTCTAAAATCATATAACAATCAATACCAACAAATTCAACTCAAACATACAACAAATCTTCTACAACACACTAAACACAGACACTGAATATTACACATTTACTAGATTCAAATTCTCCCGCACCGGAAGTGACGTCATCATTACCATGACAACAACTGACCAATCAGAACAGTGTATTACTACGCGGCATTATTTCCAACATATATATAACCCCTATACAACACTTCTCATACCACTTTCACGGCACATCTCAACATACACTTAAATCCCATTTTCATATATATACATATAAAGGAGACATTCTACGGAACTTCAAATACTTAACAAAGCATTTCATATATTACTTAACATAACTCAATTCCATCAAAAACGAAAAAAATATTCTAGAATTCCATCAAACACTTTTGCTTCAGTATTGTATAACAAAACATTGACTGATAAAGAGTTATCGATTAAAGACTTATGGCCTCTCTCGGCCCCTAATTTGAGTACCCAGCTCCTTTTTCTGGATTTTATCTTAATGCTCTCATGATTTAGAACACTTTTTGTTCAACAACTATTCAGAGATTCTCTCGTTTTCGAGTTATTTGTAAAATAAAAATTTAGGGGCCAACCCTTCAACTCCTTAATGGGGACGTTTTTTTTTTTTTTTTTTTTTTTTTTTTTATTTATATTTTTTCTCATAATAAACAAAGAGATAGATGAACATATTTACATTTATGCCTTACACACAAACACACTCACCCTTTCACACTATCCACTATCCATCTATAGATAATATTTAAAAAGAGAGATAAAAAAAAAAGATAATAAATGTAAATTCAATTTGTCACTATTTCCTCCAACGCCTTATAACATTGTGCATAAATTATCTGAATTATACATATATTCTTTTATCAATATGCGGATAAAAAAGAAAAAAAAAAAAAAAAAATACCATCTGAACTGTCACTCCTCAAAAACAGGTTTCCATGTAGACCATATAGAATTAAAATACACAATTTTATTCTTTTGGATTGAAACAATTTTTTCAACATTATATTTGATTCTTAGATGACATACGAGTGCACTGAGATTTGGCATTTTCTTCTGCATCAAACAAGTAAAGATATATTGTTTAGTGTATAATATAATAAAATTCACAGCTCTATTATTTTTTGACAAAGGAATCTCTCCAAATATAACGTTATTAATGTTACATCCGACCCTTTTTGAAGTAGCTCTATATATATGTTGGCTAAGACTACTCCACAATGCCAAAATATTATTACAAAATAAAAATACATGTTGGATTGTTTCACTTTCATTCTCACAAAAGGTACACAAATCAGTAGTTTTGATATTAATCTTTTTAAGATAATAACCTACAGGAAGAATCCTATGCAGTATTCTAAACTGCAGCCATTGTACAGCTGTATCACTTGTTACTTTAAAACAAACTTTAAAAACATCATGTATTTCAAAATTACACTGCCCATAGATACTCAAAATGGAAATCCATTTTGATATAGATGTAGGTTTAACATTATTTGTGTTTAATATGGAGTAAATTGGCTTAGTGCATTTTTCTGACTGTAACAACAATTCATAATAAAAGGGCATAAGTGTATTGTAAGATTTTGTGAATAAGTGGTTGTCAATAGACATACATTTCAAATATTTTGATACTGCAGTAAGAACACTATTATAATGGGGACGTTTAGCAAAAAATGAAAGGTTGCATATTGCTCAGAACATTATTTTGAACATCTTTTGTTCAATATTACTTATCACAATATTTCCCACTTTTGAGATATAAAGCGTCAAAGATTTAGCCTTCTGGCCCCTTTTGGCCCCTAATTATGTACCATACGACATTCAAATCGTATTATATAGTTGTAGATTGTTAAGATAAACATTTTTGCTTCAGTATTTAATAACAAATACTGACTGTTAAAGAGTTATCGATTAAAGACTTTTGGCCCCTCTCGGCCCTTAATTTGAGTGCCCAGCCCCTTTTTCTTGATCTCATCTCAAAGCACTTAAGATTTTGAACATTTTTTGTTCAACAACTATTCAGAGATTCTCTTTCGTTTTCGAGTTATTTGTAAAAGAAAAATTTAGGGGCCAACCCTTCAACTCCTTAATGGGGACGTTTAGCAAAAAATGAAAGGTTGCATATTGCTCAGAACATTATTTTGAACATCTTTTGCTCAATATTACTTATCAAAATATTTCCCACTTTTGAGATGTAAAGCGTCAAAGATTTAGCATTCTGGCCCCTTTTGGCCCCTAATTATGTACCATACGACATTCAAATCGTATTATATAGTTGTAGATTGTTAAGATAAACATTTTTGCTTCAGTATTTAATAACAAAATATTGACTGTTAAAGAGTTATCGATTAAATAATTTTGGCCCCTCTCGGCCCTTAATTTGAGTGCCCAGCCATTTTTTCTTGATCTCATCTTAAAGCACTTAAAATTTTGAACACTTTTTGTTCAACAACTATTCAGAGATTCTCTTTCGTTTTCGAGTTATTTGTAAAAGAAAAATTTAGGGGCCAACCCTTCAACTCCTTAATGGGGACGTTTAGCAAAAAATGAAAGGTTGCATATTGCTCAGAACATTATTTTGAACATCTTTTGCTCAATATTACTTATCAAAATATTTCCCACTTTTGAGATATAAAGCGTCAAAGATTTAGCCTTCTGGCCCCTTTTGGCCCCTAATTATGTACCATACGACATTCAAATTGTAATATATAGTTGTAGATTGTTGAGATAAACATTTTTGCTTCAGTAATGTATAATAAAATATTGACTGCTAAAGAGTTATCGAATTAAGCCTTTTGGCCCCTCTCGGCCCCTAATGTGATGAGTCAGCACTTTTTTCTTGATATCATATTAAAGATCTTGTCATTCTGCACAAATATTGTTCAATATGTTTTAACAAAATAATTATACTTCAAAAGATATGGTGCAAAATGTCTCAAAAAATCAGTCATGATTCGTGTCCTAAATTTTGACCCCTACCGAGCTTCCATACTAGGCACTTCCGGAAATTTTGAAAACATAGGTACAAATCTTCAATATGTCGTCTATTACTCCTGAAAATTTCAGCCTTCTAGCGTTTATCGTTTTTGAGTTTTTGTCCGGACAAAAAGGTCATATAAAAATCGATTAAAGGGCGATAACTTGTGACCGGAAGTGAATTTCCAAAAACTAAGAAAAATGAATAAGGTTCACATTATTATAGATCATCTCTGAAATTTTCAAGGAAATCGACCAAATCGTCTCTGAGAAATCGTCTGCACAAAAATTGGTATGGAGAAAAATAATAATAAGAAGAAAAAAAGTGAAAAAGAAACAATAGAATAATAGAAGGGTCTTCCGTTGGAGACGGAAGACCCTAATTACAAAATGTCGCATAGGTTCACGGCAAAATATGGCCGATGCAAAATAATTCCTGAATTTTCCTCTTTAACTCGAGCATTCCTGCATTTGACAGGGCTGATGTTTCTTATGAGATGATAAACCATGTGTAAACTTTCTTAGTTTAGCGGAATCATGAACATTTTCGGCGTGATGAATGAATTGTTTACAGTAGCGATGAGGCCACCGCGCAGCTGCGAGCGGATCCAAGGATTTATGAATGAAATAAAAAAGATGGAAATAGAGTTCGATTTCTTTTATTTTATTTAATGACATTATTCATATGCAAGTAAAAGATATACAAGAAAACGCGAGATGCTAATAAATGCAGCTGACAATCTTTATTTTCTCAAGATCAGTTTTTTTTTATGAAATAATTATAAATTCTACAGACAAAACATAGGAAGAATGAATGATAGCAAATTATCAGATGACATTAGAGGAACTAATTTTTTATGAATGAAACTTTTAAAACGTTACTTGTAAGTTGCAGATGTTATATCTGCGAATTCTACCTGGCTGCACGCTTTCGGGGGGGGGGGGCTGTCTTGAATATAGACTTGTAAATTACCATTATTTTGTAGAAAGAATTAAGCCTGATCATTTTCTTAACTTCAAGAAGAGTGCCTTGTTATATAAATGTCAAGGTCATTTTATGTAGAATGTAAAACATTAAAGCGGAATTAGCATTCATTTTAATAAGTGAGAAAGGTGGGGGTAGGTTTTCTACAGTTTACAAAAAATGGGGGGGGGGGGGATAATAAGATCCACACACATGATATTGCTTTTCAACATTTTATTTGCTAAATCTCGTCCCTATTGAACCAGGAAGGTTTTTTATTTAGGTCCATTCCCCATCCTGGGGAAGACCGACCTGCACATTGGTACAATGTGCATTACTCATCGCGAAGTCTATTTATGAGAAAAAGAAATTAATATTTTTTAGTGTTTAAGGAAACGTTGAACCTACGTTTGCAAAAGTTCTAAGACATTCAAAGATATTTAATTCCTTCTTTATCAAATCAAGAAACTGGTTATACGTGAAATCAGCAAATAGGGGCCTTTACTTATGCCATGAATATCACAGAAAAAGATAGAAAGAAAGACAAAGAAATTTAAAAAATCGACTTTTAATCCCCTTTTCTGTGACGACCGGAAGAATTGACGACGGAAAAAATGTTGTTCGACACATCTTCAAGTCCTGATCTATGATATCTGACACAGTAAACTTTGATATCTTAAGCTGTTCTGGAGAAATGGACCGGACAAAGGTCATTTCCAAAAGTTGGTCAATACGAAAATAGTAAGAATACTAGAACGATCTCGTTGCAAGCAACGAGAGGTCTTCCGTCCAGTTTTGAAATAAAATGCAAAAAATCTAGCAGAAAAAGTGATAAAAAAAAATCGGACATTCGTGTCTTAATCGAACCCTGGGTCGCTCTGACAATCCAAAAACGGTCTCCATTCATATCTTATAAAATATATTTATGGGATAGTATGAACGTTAACCATTCGGCCATTGAAAACACCGCTTCAAATTTTTAAATGCAAATATCTCGAGATTGGCTTTTTCGATTCTAAAACAAATTACATATACCACATTCGCAAATGAGTCTCTATTTAAATTATTAACATCACAGAAAAATATTGAATAACAAAAAAGTTGGAAAATTGCATTTTATCTCTTATAACCGGAAGTTGTCTTTTTGTTTCCGGTACAAACCGGAAGTATTGACGATACAAAAATACGATTCGGCAAACCACAAAGTCATGATCTATCATCTTCAATTAGTCTCCAGTTCATATAAAAAATTTTTGATAAAAAGGGGCGACAAAATTGCATTTTAAAATCAGGAAATTGGCCATAACTTGGAACCGGAATCGTATTTTCTAAATTTTCCTTCAAAAGTAACAACTTCATATCATAACACATATGCTGTGAAAGTTTCGTTAAAAACCGCTGAATAGTTCTCGAGAAATCGCCTGCACAAAATTTTGTCAAAAAAAAGAATAATAATAATAAGAACTAGAAACTCTTGTTGCTACAGCAACAAATAAGGTCTTCCGTTCTTCTCTATTTATCTGTAAGAAGGACATTTTTCTATTTAAAAAAAAGAGAAATAAAAAAATAGACCAAATTCAAAAAAAAAAAAAAAAAAAAAAAAAAAAAAAATTCCTCCAGCTGGGCTCGATCCCAAAAACCATCAATATGTAAGTCGGACACGCTAACCACTGAGCCATCGAGTTCCACAACATTTGAGGTATTTTGTAAACTTATTATTTTAAGGTTGATGGAAATAGTTTCGTAGTAAAAGAAATAGTTTCGTAGTAAAGTCCCGGTCAAATTTCTTTAAAAACTGAGATATTCCCTGTTTGATGTGATATTTGATGTAGAAAAATGATTAGAATAATTATGAGACACATTTGCAGTGAATCAGAGTGCTTGCTGAAAAAAAAAATGATGTGCAACATGTAGGTATTACTATGACACTTAGCATATACAGAGCTGTAAATGCGAAACTAATACACGTGGTCAGTTGCAGAGGAAATTAAGCTGAAAAGCCGTAAGCCTTAGAAGAAGGTGAGTGACGCCATATCAATTGGTGAATTTTCTTTAGGGCATAGATTGAGTTACAGAATACATGGAGTTTTACCCTGCTCGGAAAAACAAACCAAAATCTGGGTAGTCCCGGGGTGCATTTTTGGTACATGTGCACTCTACTAGGCAGATTACATGTAATTTGTTGTCATAATTTGTGAGTCACGGGCATTTTCTCAACACTGCAACGTATAAAGCGAGATAACTGCAATCTATCTAACCTATCTGAATTGCGTAGAAATTCATTTGATAGGAAAAATTGTTATTTCCCAGATTCCTTCAATTAATATTAAATGTAAATAAAATTGAAATAAATTCTACATATAAAAGAAATCAAGAATACTTGGTATTTAAATTTCGTATTAGAGCAGGAGAATCGAATGCTGTTGACAAAAACTGAAGAAATAGCCAATGCAAATTTTAATTAATTTTTATGCTCATCAGCACCTAGATTTCAGACAGAAAAAATGTAGTTTTTTCCGATACTTATTAGAATTTCATTATATACTTCAGAGACTCACCGTTACACTCTCAGGACACTTTCTTTGATGTGTCTTCTACTGCAATCCTTAAATTTCATGTCGATATGTCATGTCGTTTGAGTTATACAAAATTTTTCTATGTTGGTATTGATTTTTTTCAAGAGAAAAAAAGGGGGAGGGGGGTATATAAGTATTTGTTAAAGTGAGAGATGTAAATATGTCCACGAACTCAAGCTTGATTGTGACCTTTGGGTGAATGGGGTTAAAGGTCAAGGTCATTTATCGAGGTCAAAGGTCAAGGTCATAAAAAAACCTTATAAACTTGAGTTTAACACTTGAAGCTGAATCAAGCTAAATATAATAAAGATTTTTCAACTCTTGAGTAAGGGTCAAGGTCAAATATCTCAGGTCAAGGTCATTTGGGGGAAAGACATATATATGCAATTTTCATCCTTTTCCAATGACCTTGACCTTTTGATCTTGACGTAGTTTTATTTCTTATAATCGGAAATCGTTTTTTGTTTTGTTTTTGGTGGGGTTGACATATTTCAAAACTACTGATTAGATGCAATAATGTAATGCAAAAAAAAGGAAGAAAAGTTGAAATTTTAGATTTTTTAAATCACTTCTTGTGACGACCGGAAGTGACGTCGGAGGCATTTATCCCTATATCTGTAGCCCACTCTTCAAGGTTTATTATCCATATAAGTTTATTGTCTTGATCTGTTACCATTGCCAAGATCTGGCTATGCTTACTACTCAGTTTGAGGATTGGAAATCACGTGACCGGAAGTCAATTTTTAAAAAGATATTTGTAGTTACTCGAGACATTTGCAATCTGAATAACGTGTCTAAAATCATTTTAAATACTCATTCTATAAAATATCATGATACTCAATTTATAAACTTTTTCTCTCATAACCGGAAGTTGCTGTTTTTGTTTCTTTTGGGACGGACATATATCGGAACAACAATTAAGATGCAATAGTGTGATGCCAAAAAGTATTCCAAAAAGAAAAGTTGAAATTTATGATTTCTTTGATCACTTCCTGTGACGACCGGAAGTGACGGCGGACGATCTTATCCTAGCTGTTTTTGCCTACTCATCAAGATTAACCACTTCATTAAGTTTGGTGTCTTAATCTCTCACCGTTTACGAGATCTAGCTATGATAACTTCTCATTTTGAGGACAGGAAATCACGCGACCGGAAGTGAGTTTTGCAAAAATTCTTGACGTTAATGTAGACAGTTGCAGTCTGAATAACATATCAAAAAATCATTACAAATACTTGATAAATAAATGATATTTATTGGAAAGAAAAATACTCAAATTATATAGTTTCCCTCTTATAACCGGAAGTTTTGTTTCCGGTGGTACTGAAATATTTCAAAACAACAAATAAGATGCTATAATGAGAAGCTAAAACAGTTTCATGAAAGAAAAGTTGAAAATTTCGGTTTTTTGGATCACTTCCTGTGACGACCGGAAGTGACGGCGGACGATCGTATCACAGCTGATTTTGCCTACTCATCAAGATCTATCACTCTAGATAAGTTTGGTGTCTTAATCTTTTACCGTTTACGAGATCTAGCTATGATAACTTCTCATTTTGAGGACCGGAAATCACGCGACCGGAAGTGAATTTTACAAAGATATTTGACAATACTGTAGACATTTGCAGTCTGAATAACATATCCAAAAATCATTACAAATATTTTATCTATAAAAAATATTTATGGGAAAGAAAAATACTCAAAATATCCAGTTTTTCTCTTATAACCGGAAGTTGTCGTTTTTGTTTCCAGTGGGACTGACATATTTCACAAAACTGCAAATAAGATACTATAATGTAATGCAAAAAAAGTTTCATAAATGAAAAGTTGAAATTTTCGATTTCTTTGATCACTTCCTGTGACGACCGGAAGTGACGGCGGACAATCTTAACCCATTTAAACTTGCCTACTTATCAAGATCTATTACTCATATAAGTTTGGTGTCTTAATCTTTTACCGTTTCTGAGATATGAATCAGACAAAATTATTATGAAAAAAGCGGAAATCGGACATATCTGACGACCGGAAGTGAATTTTGAAAAACTGAAAACTGCATCTGAAAGATTTTTTAATTTTCTAATCATCCCTGAAAATTTCATGAGAATCTGTCCAGTCATCTCTGAGAAATCGTCAACAAAAGAAATTTCAAAAAGGGGAAAAAAAAAATAATAAAAAAGAAACAGTAGTAGATCACTATAAGGCCTTCCGTCTGAAAGAAACCATGTCGCCAACGTGAATGCGTTTTTTTTTTTACTTTTATATCCCCAACGCGCTAACCATAAAGCTATTGGAAGTACTGCTCTAAATATACTTGTGTATACCACGGTACTTTTGCAACAAGTCACCTGTGTAAGAATAATAAAAAAACATTCATAATTTCGCGCCAAACGCTACGAGTAAATATTCGCGCCTTTTCTTTGGACTGATCTATTAGATAGGTATAATAGCATCAATTGAATTTTTAAAATAAAACATTCTTAGCGCCTTTATTTAATTTCGACGTTAAGAAAGTATATGTAACACATTATACACATTACATATCGTATTTAGCCTAGTTACACTAAAGCAGTGAAACGGAAAGTAAGTTTTAAGATTGACACTCAATTGCAACGTACTACTGTAACGTGTCGGACCTGAGCGGTCAGTAGGTCCGTGCTCGGATTACCGAGTTTAACTGGGATATGATTGAATGCAATATATACAGATAATAATATGACACCTGCCTGGTGTCTTTAAATCAAATGACCTAAGTGCTTTGTATAATTATATATCTTCAGTTAATACCGGCACCTGCCTGGTGCCTTATGATAATTGCCTCACTATACTCGTACAACTGACTATATAAGTCAACATCTATCTGCCTGGTGCCTCTTGATTTAGCCTTTAACACCTGCCTGGTGTATTACTGCTTACCAAGTTGCCTATATAACTCTAGCCAAGTGGCTACAATATACTTAAACAGTATGATTTAACTTTGTAAGAGCTTCTCTGTCCTAATGACAAACCTATGGCTAACGTAACACAACTTCATTTTAACTAGTCACTGACTACGGCAACTTTGCATAATCCGATTTGATCGATAAACCAATTGGTTTCTGTACCAAAGTGAAGACACACACCAGGTGGCTGCACTGCCCCCTTGTACCTCAACTTAATCAATGATCATAAGTTATCAGATATCATATTGATAAAATACAACAGACTGCCTTTCTTTTGGCAACACTATTATTATTTTCTAACAGAGCATCATTTATCAATAATACTTGTATAATTCTTTTGCCAATTGACCAATTAATTACACTATTTACATTGATTATCTATTATAATATAAAACAAGTAACGGGAGGTAACTCCTCCAACCATTTCACTACTACGTGAGAGTCGAAGTAGTTTTTTACATTTCATGTATCCTTATATCAGAATGGTTTAATCAAACGCTCAGCTGCCTCCATAAACCCCTACTCGCGAAATGGCGGAGTCTACGGAGACAGCCGCCATTTTGGACCCGCTTCAGATTTTTGAATGTTAATATCTAGACTTTGGATTTGTCAATATTCAAACAGATTATATAGTAAGCATCATTGGAAAGGTCTCTATTACCCAAGCTTAAAATACTTCAAAAATGTTGAAAAACAAAAAAGTTAGAAAAATCGACTTTTTAAATTCGCATCTTGTAACAACAGGAAGTACTGACGACGAACGAAAAGTTGCGTCCTGGATAGTAATTACGACGATCTATCATCCCTGAAAGTTTCATTTTGATATCTTTTACCGTTCTTGAGATAATCCAAGGACAAAATGTCATTTTAAAATCAGGAAATGTCCCGTAACTTGGCACCGGAAGCGAATCTTCAAAAAATCTCTCGGATAAAATAACTTCAGATAATAACACATTGTTTCCATAAATTTCATGTTATCCCATCCAGTAGTCTCTGAGAAATCGCGTGCACAAAATTAGATGGGCGGAAAAATAATAATAATAATAATAATAATAATAATAAGAAACAGTAGAATCACTATAAGGTCTTCCGTGAAGACGGAAGACCTTAATAAAAAATACAATTTTCGATAAAAAAAATTTAATCTGAAAGTAATCCCAAACAGTCATTCTATAATTAAATCCCTGTAAGTGCAAAAAGGTCAAGAATATTAGCATCGGTAAATAACCTATATCTTATTAGTTGGAGGCGAAATGTATATATTTTAACCCCTGTTTGTAATCATTTGGGTATGTTCTTCGTCATATTAAAGATTGATAACATTGTGACAAAGACTTCTGAAAACTATTTACAAATGTAGGTGGAAAAATTGACTAAAAAATAGAGTTCATTTGCCTATTTTTTTTAAAATGTGGACTTATCTTTTATGTCAATTGAATAAAAAATAAATTATTCTTGAGAAGTATTGCTTAATATTGTTCAGTTAATAAAGTCTATAAACGACGATGTTTGAATAGGTTTTAATGATTTTTCATATTCTCTTCTTGTCAAATACCCCTTGAATTAATTGAAAGTTGCAGTCGCATTCCAAGTTTCACAGGCTGTACTACATCTAAAACAAGGAAAAATATTATGAATTTTTAAATGATTGATTAATAAGTACTTATGTATCATTTTGAAAAGTTTGAAAATCCTGTGACAAAGACTTTTCCGCCATAGATTCTACTTTAAGAAAAATATAAGAAGTTAAAAATTTCAATGGAGATTAAATTTGGTCGGTCATGATCAAATCCTGTGAAGGCTGAAAAATTTGGTCGCCCGGAAAGAGATGGATTGCTCCGACGGAAAAGAAACACTTGTTCAAGCCAATTGTTTTTGTAATTAAGTATCAAATCTGATCAAAACATTACAATCTTTGAAATTCAGTTGGTAAAAATATATACGAAATTCATGATTCAGTTGGTAAAAATTCTTAATTTTTCATACTGATTTTAAAAAAAAATCATGAGACACCAAGCGTAGCCTGTTAAGCATCAGCCCTGTTCGATTTTAAAAAAAAGAAAGGGACATATCTATTTAAGAAATAACTAATAGAATTTAAAAATTCAATGGGGACTGAAGTGAGTCGGTCACATGATCAAATCCCGTGAGGGCCGAAGGATCTTCGATTTCAGTAATTCATGTTTATGATGTAGACATTGAGACACTGGCGACAGCGCCGAAGTGTTAGTCAGCTGTTTGTGGCGTGATTGCAATGCTTTAATATTTTCCAACAGATTTACGAATTTATCGTGATTAACGTTTAATCAAAAAATTATAGTTAACCAAATCCATCAAATGTTAACTAAAGGTCTACCAAAAAATAAGGGTAAACATGGTAAACGTTACAGAATTTGCTTCTGAAATAAAACGTGTACACAAAAGCTAGTTTTTTTTTACCGGTATGTTCTTTGTGTATGCACAGGTTAAATCAATAGCAAAAAACTGAATTAAATACTTGTTTACATTGTATATAAAACAAGTTTAATTTTATTCAACTTCAGTATTTGGTTAATTTTTATACATGAAAAGCAAGTAGAGATCGCACATACCCCTGAAGTTGAACAAAAGACATCAAAGAGCCTTGTACATATGAATCATGTTTGTCATGAATTACTATAGACGATAAGGGCTAAACAACAACTAAAATTTATGACAAACGAGATGACTTTGATTTGTACATAAAAACAAAAGGCTCCAAGGGACGAAACTTTGGGAACAAGGCCGTTTTTAAAAGAGAATACAAATGTAGTCATAGTGTACTAGTTCTTGCTTATCATTTTTCAATAAGAACACGCACCACGTAGATAAGTATATGTATATAAGTCATAAGTATTACTAGTCTGGAAGTATAGCAAAGTCACTATCTGTAACTTGAAGTGAATGTTAATAATTATAAAATATTTTAATTGATATGCTCACAAATCTCATCTTTATAGTTAAAATCAATCTACAAGAAGTAAACAAACTTAAAATGATAAAGCATTCTCTTTAATTATTACTGTTTCATAATAATAAAACCACGTTGCTTTACTACATGTACATCTTTTGACACTGTCCTTCGTACGAATCAATCTCGTCTATAGCTAGAAAACTGTCTTTTTAGTCATATGTATCACCTATGATTGCCTGTAAAAGGAGAAGAAAATTTCATATGGCTCATATTTTTAACCAGGATATGTAAATTGATAAAATATACAAGAGGTCCACGGGCCTTATAGGTCACCTAAGTTTCATGTAACAACTTTCCAACAATTGAATTTGGTTTGTGTTTTAAAACAAAGGCCATGAAATTCACAATTTTGAAAGAGGCACTACTGCTTATCATAATTATACACTTAGCAATGCTTACAAGATAGTCACTTAACACCCATAAGTAGATCAAAGTAACTAAGAGAAAAATGCACTTCCATTCTAAACCATGCAATTGTACATCCCACCCCACAGGAACCACAGACCTTGGGGCCACATATTTCAAAATTTGTCATCATAAATGTTATTTCATCAAATATGGTTGATTAATACTAATGAGTAAATTTCAAAGCATTCATTCATTTTCAGACTATGTACCCCCCGATACCCCTGACCCAGGGGGCATGAAATTAAACATTTTGCTAGATGCACCTTTCCTCATCATAAATATATATATACTTAGATCATTGGCATAATACCCAGGAGCAAAGGAAACGATTTTCAAAGAACTAATGTAATGTAGAGCCTCCCTCTCCTTACATCAAATAGCTAAACCCCCGACATAGGGGCCATGAAATTAACATATTTGGAAGAGGTGCTCTTGCTCATTATAACTATGTACTTAGTTTATTGAATACTCAGGATCAGAGGAGAATTTTTTTTTAAATAATGCATTTTCACTGAATAATCAATAGAGCAACGACCTAACACCAGGACCCCTGACCCTGGGGCCAAGAAATTCACATATTTGAAAGAGGCTATCTTGCTCATCATAACTCTGTACTTAGTTAGTTTATTCAATTCCCCAGTGCAGTTTAGGAGATTTTCAGAGATTTAATGCATTTTCTCTATATAATCAATAGAGCCCCGCCCTAACACCAGAACCCCTGACCCTGGGGCCAAGAAATTCACAATTTTGGAAGAGGCATTCTTTCTCATTATAACGATGTACTTAGTTAGTTTATTTAATACCCCAGAGCAGAGACGAAGATTTTCAGAGATTCAATGCATTTTCTCTATATAATCAATAGAGCCCCGCCCTAACACAAGAACCCCTGACCCTGGGGCCAAGAAATTCATAATTCTGGAAGAGGCATTCTTTCTCATCATTACTATGTACTTAGTTAGTTTATTTAATACCCAGGAGCAGAGAAGAAGATTTTTAAAGAAATAATGCATTTTCACTATATAACCTATTTAGTCCCGCCCTAGCACTAGAACCCCTGACCCTGGGGCCATGAATTTCACAATTTTGGTAGAGGACTCAATGCTCATTACATTCATGTTAACAGTTAGCCTGCTTGATGTCCAGGAGTAATTAAAGAAGAAGATTTTTAAATATTGCACTAATTTTAGTGGTTTTGGCCCCACTTCTCAGGCCCCAGGGGAGCGGGGACCATAAAATTCACAATTTTTGTTCCCCTTCACCCATAGATGCTGTATACCAAATTTGGTTGAAATTGGTTCGGTGGTTTCAGAGAAGAAGCTGAAAATGTTCAAATGTTAACACACGACACACGATACACGACACACGACACACGACGGACGACGGACGACGACGGACGAAAACGGATAGCAATTGGTCACCTGAGTGACTCAGTTGACCTGATAAGTATTTGATTGTGCATGATTGTAGAAACATGTCATATTTTGATAAATATCTTTACAATATACTGACTTTCTACCTTTAAAATTAAAATACATTTAAAATTATTAAAATAATTTTCGGTATTTGCAGGCCATGGAGGGGCCCACAAATTCCAACAGAGAATGCAAAGTTTGATATACATTTAACTCAAAATTTCTCCAACCACGAAATTAAATCCCCACTTTTCAATATTTTTTTCTAAAACCACGAAAATTTTCCACTTCGAAAATATGTGACTTTACAGTATTTATGATCCGTAGCTTTTAATTTATCTTTGAATACTGCCCCATTGTCTTGAATACTTATGTTCCCTTCTAATTCTTCTGCCTGATTAAAATCATTTTGTCTATGAATACCTATAATCTCTTTAACTTGTGCCTGACTTCTTACAACCCATCTGTCTTGCAGTCCTTTAAAGTTGACCGACACAGGGACCCACTTTTCTATCTCTCTTTCGGGGTTATTTTCTGTTGTCCACAATATAGGAAGGTTATCTATTGGAGGCCCACGGGTGACTGTTAATGTTGTTTTACTTCCGGGTATGAAGTAAGCGAATTGAATACAGTAATCCTCATTCTCTGAAATTTACAGTATTCTTCTAATATAAAAATTTTACTTTTTAATATAAAAATAACATAGTTTACCCTAGTGAAACCAGATTGAGCTATATTGGATTTCTTATTTAATGTTTATAGTTGAAAATTGGTTCTCAAGCATTATTGTACTTTTTATCTATATACTGATATACATGTAAATAAAAAAAAACTAAAAATAACTTTTTGTCCAGATATAAACTATATAATCTTATAAGAGTTGTTGGGAAATTATTATAACATAACATTTATATTCTCTTTTCTAATCAATTTACGTTTTTGGTAAAAAAAAAAAATTGGCTTGTACGTTAAACAAATACGAAACAATAAACAAAAACAAGCAACTTTTCAGAAATATGATCCCCCCTCTCTACGTTACATCAATGTGACGATAGTAGAAGTTTTGCAGACACGACGCAAAGATAGGTAACTATTGAATCTCTGCTGAGCCAAGAGTAAGTGGGAAAATAATTTGATTATTTTTTCAATTTTAATTTGACTCTATTTTATGCAAGGTTCGATAAAACTTATATCAAATATACAGAGATCATGAAAATTTTCATTACGGTATTCGATATCAAGGCTGGATGTAACCTTGAATATTGACCCGGGTTGAATCATTGACGTTACAGGAGTAGCATTGGGCATATACATGTAATTGTAAAATTTTCTGTACCGCTAAATGATATGCTATACAATTATAATGCGAGAAACACAATTTTTTACATAAATAATTCACAAAAGTGAAAACAAAGGCGTCGAACGACCATCATTATTCGGAAACTAAAGGTTGACCTGCAGTTGCAATAGTCGATATAAATTGCAGAATGCTTATCAAACAGAATATTGCATGTAAATTTACAGTGGTATAGTAATTCCGCTCTAGGTTAACATATAATCATAAACAAAATTATTGTTTCCCTGAATTTTTTAAATTATCCTATTAGCTATATAAATATAGGGATAGGTATAATATGTACCAAATATATTCGTGTACACATTACACAATATGATCAATAGAACTCCACCTGTACCCAGAATTCCTGACCTAGTGATCAGATTTCATGATTTTGAAAAAGCACCTTCGTTTATCCTAACCATGCACAAAGTAAACCCCTAATTACTCCGAGATTTTTATTAAACTGGTGTACTTCACTACATGATTGATAGAGCCTTGTCCCAACTCCATCACCAACCTGCCCTTAGAGCAATGCATTTCACAATTTTAGATGCGTCCATGGTCATTATAACTATGCACATATATATATATAACCGATGAATTTCCTAGAGTGCTAGCAGCAAAAATTTTCAAAGAAATAATACATTTTCTCTATTTATTCATTAAAACCCCGCCTTTACACACGAACCCGTTGCACTAGGGCAATGAATTTCACAACTGTGATAGGAGGTTCATAGTTTATTGCTATCATTAGTCTGACTTCTTGATGTCCATCAACAAAGAGAAAGAGTTTTAAAAATTTCATTTATTAAGGTCTTCCGTTTCAACGGAAGACCTTCTTATTTTTTTTCTGTTGTTTCTTTTCAACTTTTCTTATTCTTACCGATTTTGTGCACGCGATTTCTCGTAAATGCGTCGATGGATTTTCATGAATCTTCCAGCATTGATAACAAATGATATGAACTTAAGGCGTTTTTTTTTATTGATGACGTCACTTCCGGTTCGGAGTTTATCGCGATTTAGTGAGTTTTAGAGGGTCATTTTGTCCAGCAGTTTTCTCAAAAAGCACTCAACGCAGAAGCATTAAATTTTCAGTGCTGATAAAGCAACCTTTGGAAATATGTATTTGGTATATCTCAACCACCTGAAGTACGAGGCGCCGACGCTGGCTATGGTCCGAAAACAGTCCAATAAAGAATTTCAAAATTTTTAACACCTTTTCTACGATAACTTTTTATCTAGAAATATTTTGTAAAAGCATGTAGAACAAAAGAAGTGTAGAATTTAAAGATCTTTCAAATGATATCTCGAAAAAAGGGCTGGCCACTAAAATTAAGGGACTGGAGGGGACGAACGTTTTTACTTCATATCTCAAAAAGCATTGAGAATTTGTAATATGTCAAAGAAGCAAAGTTATTCAAAATGTCAAGCTTTATCTAATGATGTCGTCAAAATACGTACGGCGACGTCACTTCCGGTCAAACCGGAAGTAGTTAAAAATTGCATATTTTTGCCGTTCTTGACAGGTTTTTGGGTAAGATATGTCACTGAAAGCTTAAATCTTAATTTTCCGTCCTTCGACGTCACTTCCGGTCAAACTGGAAGTAGCCAGAAATGACTTAAAATTGCAATAATTAATGTACATTTGGAGGATTAAAACATTCTTGGACTTCATTACTCATTTTTTTTAAAAATGAAAGTTACACATGCACTTCCGGTCAAACAGGACGGAAGACCTACTCGTTGCTTTGCAACGAGCTCGGCTCTAGTTAAGGTCTTCCGACTTCCATCGGAAGACCTTACTGTTATTCGTCTGTTTTTTATTATTATTATTTTTCTTTTTTTCATAGTTAGAGCGATATCTCAGCTGTGCGTGGACAAATTTAAAAGATTTTCACAGGAATTATGCATCATGAGAATATCTCCAGACGTGTTTTTCATTTTTTTCAAAATTCACTTTTGTTCGCGATTTTGGGGGATTTTTGTTTTTTTAAATGGCATTTTGTCCAGCAGTTTTCTCGAGAACGGCTAAAGATATGAAAGTGAAACTCTCTGAGGTAATAGAACATCAATCTCCGTTATGTGCAACGACCTTTATTTTTCGTCGTCGGCACTTCCGGTCGCAAACGGAAGTGAATTCAAAAAGTCCCATTTTTCAACTTTTTTGTTTTTTAATATTTTTCTCTAGGATTTACAGGGTTTATAGTGTGTCGTATGAGAATTCTAAATATGTGTTCAGAATCTTGATGCGTGCATTTATTGAAAAGATATGACCGAACCAAACTTTGTCCCACTGTCGGGGGTTCTAATCCCGCCGTGGGCGCTCCTAAATTTTTTCTTTGTTTCTATCATTTTTCAATTGTAAATGACTTATCTCACTTTTATAACATGTATGAAATATTTTGCCGATTTTTAAAAGCTATATTGGAAAACATTTTAAGGTTTATCTGTAATAATCATGATATATGCTGAGAGACTGCTGTAAATGAACGTAAAGGGAAAAAAATACATTCTGAAATCTATTTCATGGGATCACGCAGCATAGATCTCTAACGAAAAGTCGGTCGGAAGACCGCTTGTTGCTTTAGCAACAAGAACGCATCTAGTTGTGATTGTTTTGCGTTTCCCTCGGAGACAAGGAGTCAGGAAACTGGTGGTATTTTTACTTTTTGATTTTTTATTCCCTTCATCCATAAATGCTTTGGAGCAACATTGGTTGAATTGGTTCAGCACTACCGGAGAGAAAGCTGAAAAATAAACCAATGTTCATGTAAGTCATATGACGGACGAAAACAAATAGCAACATGTCACCTGAGTGATCTAAACATTTCATCACTTGTCTTTACTTACCAACTTTACCAACAGCTGGTGCGTTTAAAACAAAATCGGATCTCAGCTTCATAAAGCCAAACTCATCTGTGCGATTATACCCATACCTAGGAATTTGTAGCTCTCGTGAATGTGGAATATAATGATATGATTAAAATACAATTTTAACACACATACACCCTCATACATACATAAAAATTTTCAATCATCACAGAAAGCAGGAATGTATTTAGATTCATTAATAATTTTCCCCACTAAAAACACAGAAATCTTACGTAATGTATTTTTTTCTTTTGATAAAAATATATACCCCTGATTAATATAGTTGATTACATGTATATAGGTAGGGTATATTTTTATAAGTAGGAAAATGAATAACATCTGGTGGCTATTGCAGAAAATCACTATTTGTTATATCTTCATTTCCATTAAGAATTATAGAATTGCTCATATTACCCCTGTAGTTTACAATCACTTCAAGCTATATTAAGCTTTCCCTATGACATTCCTCCCATTTTCTTTGCAACATGAGATATGTTAACAATATGTTTTATTTTATATTTTCATTTTAACTTTCTCTAGCAATGTAAATGTTCTCAAGAAATAGAAGAATCCTACCTAAACTTCAAATCTGTGTCCATGCACCTTTAAAACTTATGGACGTGTAAATAAAGGAAACAAAATAACAACTTGAACGGAACAATTAAACGAATTAAACGAAACAGACAGAGGCCGGGAAGTACCCCTATTGGATTTTTACTAGAAGGACTGACTTTCACAGATGACGGTTTACTTGGACATTTAAACATGTCGCATGTACGGAGGTACAGAATTGATAATAGATAAGAAAACCTTTAATTTGTAGTGGTCATAGATAGGATGTTAGGGGCTTTATCATATGAAGACCGGGAGTTATAATGGGAAGGGTGGTTGTCGTTTTCTTCAAGGGCAACATATTTTGCATTGAACAGACCCATTATTTTAGTTTAAATAAATGTCGAGGTAAATATTTATCAATTGAAACAATATATACTAAACTGTACATACATTATTTAAACAAACCAATTTTGGAAACAAATTTTACTAAACATGCAGTAAAACCCTTTTATTCTCAAAGCTGTCAGTCTGTTTGTCCGCAAAAACTTTAACTATGCCTATAATTTTTGATTTAGTGGAGCTATAGCTTTCTTATTTCACAAGTGCACTTCTTGTGACAAGACCTTTCTTTGGGTACCACGAAATTTGACATTGACCTTAAAGTTTGACCCACTTTTAGACAAAAATTCCAAACTTTTACATTGGCCATATCGTTTATACAGTAAATATCATAGCTTTTATACTTTTTATATGCATTTTTGTGGAAAGACCATTCATTGGATACCAACAATTCTGACATTTTGACCTTGACCTTGGAGATTCCCGTACTTATGAAAAAAAACTTTAACCTTGGCCATAACTTTTAAGTGCTAAGAGCTAGTGCTTTCATACTTCACAAATTTGTAATCCTTGTGAGAAGACCCTATATTTGATACCAAGAACTTTGACATTTTAACCTTGAAGTTTGGCCTATTTTTAAAAAGCATTCCTTGACCATGAATTTCAAAGGGTTTTGGCTAGCGCTTTCCTAATTTACATATTTGATTCTTGTGACAAGACTTTTCATTTGATATCAAGAACTTTGACCATTTGACCTTGACCTTGGAGTTTGTCCTACTTTTTAACCTTGGGAATTACTTTTGAACTGTCAGGCTTAGGGTTTCCATACTTCACATATATACATGTATTTTTTGTGGCAATTTCTTTCATCAGATACCAATTACCTTGACTTTTTTACCTTGAACGTGAAGATTTCCGTACTTTGAAAAACTTACCTTGGCCAAAACTTTTGAACGCTAAGGTCTAGTGTTCTCATACTTCATATATGTATGTGTAAGCCTTATGAGAACACCCTTTATGAGTTTTCAAGAACTTTAACCCTTTGACCTTGACCTTGGAGTTTGAATTACTTTTAAAAAAACCTTGACCATAACTTTTGAAGGGTTTGGGCTAGTGCTTTTATACGTTAAATATTTAGTCCTTGTGACATTTGATATCAAGATTTTTTACCTTGAACTTGGAGTCTGACCTACTTTTTATAAAAAATATTTAACTTCGGCCAAAACTTTTGAAGGGTTAGGACTAGGGATTCCTTACGTCATATATGTATTCTTTGTAGCAAGACCTTTCATTGGATGCCAATTACCTTGACCTTTCGACTTTGACTTTGGAGATTTCCGTCCTTATGAACCTTTGCCTACTTTCATATTTCACAATTGCATTTCCAGTGAGAATACCCTACTTCCGGTACCAATATATGAAATATTCATTTAAGGAAAGTTACATTTTCGTTATGTTGCCATACAGTGGTTCACAAACACATCTTGTTTTCAAAAGTCATGGGGCCCATAGTTTGAGTTTCGTAAACAGTTGCAAGAGTGGGTCAAACTCCAAGGTCAAGGTCAAACTTATGTTTTTTTTTGTCTTTGCACAAAAAATTCACATGTTTAATATAAAAGCCATCAAAATTTTTGGGGAAGGTTAAAGTTTTACTGACAAACAGACAGAGCAAAACTAATCTTACATTATTGAAGAATAAACACAAAACCCGCATAAGCGGAGGTAAATTTGTCTGCAGTGGTTATACAACTATTGAATCCAAATAAAGAAACAAAGGCATTCTTTTGTTACAATAATATCATTTAATTATAAATAAAAATACAATCTATCATGTACTTAAAATTCTGTTTTATGAATCAGTACATCATGGTATGTTTCATTGACTCCATTGCTTAAAAAATCGTACATAAGGGTGGTTTTCAAAAAACGGAAACACTAGTTCAGAGTTGACGGTATGATTAATGGAAATGGTTTTCACAAAATATAAAAGTAAATACATTTATTGGATATTGATAGGTATAAATGGTTTTGAAGTTTTCTAGCCTTTTAAAGACATATACTTAACATTTTACTTGATAAATGAAAATATATGTACATGTTTGAAGACATCAAGTGTTATTTATTATACGGCGAACTGTGACATCATGAAACTTACATATCAATCTCTATGAAAGATATTAAAATGAAACAATGTAACACTAGTTGTCATTGTGCAGGTAAAGCTAATTTGATTAAAATAAAATGATATTTTTTACAGATAATGTTGCTATCCTAGTATATATACTATTCATCTGCTAACAGCGTTATACATGTTATATGAGTTGGATTATATTGACCTCAGTTAGACGAAAAGAACAAAGAAAGTTATTATTAATATTCATTTTGAGGTCCTTTAAAAAATCTCAAAATTACGTAATTTAAAAATCCGTTATTATGGCCAACTTAAACGTAAAGAACAAAGTACGGTATTAGCAGTAATTCGCCGCCAATTATACGATATTTTAATCTTCTTTGTATCATTTTTTGATGTTATGCTTTGAAGTAAGGAAGATGCGAACTAAATTCCACAGGCACAAAAATGACGTAATTTTTAACTATGACGTCACTAATACGCGCTAAACATGGAATGGTCGTGTAAAATTGTTAAATTATATTGAAAAATGAGTAATCTTCGCTGAAATTAAACCCTTTCACAAGCAACAACCACTTTTATACTCCGCATATAAGTTCATCATTACATATCGCAGTTACACTATTAAGATAGTGTTGGTTGTCACCTGTGATCAATATGAATTTTGCAAAAGTTAACATGCAGAAAAAAGATATTTTACCGACACAATTTTCCTGATATCGATATTAATGACGTGTAATTGACACAGAATGAGATTTTCTTATTTTCAGTACCATCACTGGATATCGTAAGCTATTAATATCTATGAATGCGAATAAAATATTTTGAAAACAAAGAATAAATGGTACCTAAAGATGCTGCTTGTACTTATGCTGTTTGTCGGTTGTACATGTATTATTGAGCAACAGTACTAAAATATCCTAGGCATCAATTCATTCCACAAAAATAGCACAATAATATGTCTTTTTTAATTTATTACAAGATTAATTTAAAATAAACCTGCAATACCTCAGTATCATTATATTTTCTTTGAGTCTTCCCCAATGTTTGTAGTCTTACTATATAGTCATATGACAACCATGAAAAATACAATAAAATGTATATGCATTGTATACGATAACCTTTTAATGTAACATTAAAGCATGGTCCAACATTTAATATGGTTTAAAGCCTTTTATTGTGAAAAACAAATATTGTATTCACGATATTTATGAATCTGCTGTAGTTGATAGCAGTTCAACAAAATAATACAAGTAAAAAAAATTCCCGAATACTAGATAGTACACACATTATTAGTCCGAATAGCGCATGCAAATACAAATGTTTATTTTATTTATTTATTTTTGGCAAATATTTCATGCAGCATCATTCAGAGTCATAGATTACATGTTTACACAAATTTATATTTAGACATTTAGAAGCCAGTGGTAGACCGGAAGGGGGTGTCGTGGTCTTGCTAATACGCAGAACGAAAAACGGAAAATTTGTGTCAAGCAAATATACTAGATTCTATATAAATCACACAAAAAGCAATTTCTCTGATATAAAAGTCATATATAATGAAATTTCATCCATTTTTTTTTTATTTTAAAAGCACTTCATAAAAAGAAATATGGTTTTGAAAAAAGCGGAAGGAAAAGGGCTACTGGTGTGTGTATACATGTGTAACAGGAAAGGAGAAAATGTATGGCTGGACCGGGAATCGAACCCGGGACCCCTGTATCACTAGTCAGGTGCTCTACCGATTGAGCTATCCAGGCCGATATCCACGGCCCGAACCATTACACATGTACATGTAGCTGTAAAGACAAAAAACTATGTTTGACAATCAGTTCATGCATACATCTATGTAGTGGAGAATCTAGGAATCTTGTAAAAGGAAGGGAGGCAGTTTGGGGCCGGGGTAGAGGCCCACAACCACACCAAAAATTGATTTGTTAAATCTTATGTATATTTTGGACACAAAAGTCCCCCCCCCCCCCCCCCCGCCAGTGGCATGATATGCATACCAAGGAATTCAAATATTAATAACTGAAACATAATTAAAGAAAATTCTTGCAAATTAATTCAATACGTGTATTTTTTCTTTAAATTGAAGCGACCTTAGTTTAAAATTTTAACATCATTGTTCCATTGCAGATGTGTAAGTTTTCCTGTTATGGTTGCCTCTAATCATAATCCTCAGAATTTTTTTTTTTAGATTTTAGTTCTCTTACCTTGGTTCATTTAGATATTAAATTTTTGCCCCCACTTTTTTTCAGATACTGTATAAGCTTTTAACTTAAGAAACATCATTGTCCCACCCCCTGCCCTACACATACTTTTTGTTAATGTGATAAATTAAGGCTGACTGGAAGTAATTGTACATTTGGTGTCACCTATAAACTTCAAAACATACGAGGGAGGAAGGGAAAAATTAAACAAACGAAATCTTCAAAGAAATTAGTATTTACTCATTTATGAATTAAAATACGGTCAATATTTGTAATCATGTAGGCTTATTGTTTCATAATAGTTTTATGTAAACTTATCACTTTAAATGAAAGAATAGACTCATAGAGGGTTCAAATATTGTCTATTTCTATCGAATGTACACTTTTTTCTTTGGTGCTAAAAGCAAAAGAATACTTTAAATATGTTGACCGGTTTGTCTTTTCCGAGTGCCAATTTCTCCGAAACCTCCGTGCGCGGTATACGAACTTTGGTCAGCCTAATGTTGTAAGTTGTGTAAAAAAAATGTACTGAAAGAAGAAAAGTTAAAATTTGATTATTCCCACTTCCAAATCAAACCGCTTGTCAAGATCTTTCAGTGTAAGTTGATTTTATTCTAACCCCCCCCCCCTTTTCAAAAGCAAAATACTTGCGTACGTCACTGCTATTTGATTTTCGTGAATAAGAGACAGGACATAACTAAATCAACTTGTATTTAATAATGAGGGATTAAATATGCACAAGGTATACCGTTTATGATTAAATTTGTGTATTTTAAGGGATTTTATCTGAAATCATATTTTCCGTTTCGTTCCGCGTTTTAACAACATCCGAAAAGGGGGATGCTAATTCGGTAAAAAAAGAAAGAAAGAAAGACTTGTACGCTTGTTAGTGGAATTCTGAAAATCTTACAATGGTCAACGACATCCAGTAGCTTTTGACTTTTCTGATCAAGCTGAGGGCACCCCTCCTCTTCATTCTTGGATTTTCAGATTAATAGAGGGTCATACAGACAGTGGCGTAGCTAGCAAAATATCTACTGTATTCAAAAAGGCAAGGGGTCTGGGGGTCGCCTTGAGGCCCCCAGCGGGTCCAGGGCAGGGCCATGGTGGGGGCCCAGGGGGCGAAGCCCCCGGAAGCTCATGGATATTTAGGGTTTTATACACCAGAAAATTACCTTAAAAAGTTTAATTTTTACAATCATAGTTTTACCAAATATTAACAAAAAATTGCCGAGTTTTGACGATACACTTACAACTCCAAAATTTTATTTTTTAAAAGCATTTCGTGTAATCCTGAAATACGGCAAAACATATTCAACAGTGGAAATCTTGTAATATGTGTTGAGTTCCGAAATCACAACTGAACCTTAAATTTGTGAGGATGATATACCGGTAATTGATATTTTCAGAATTTTTTCCCGATGCAGTGTGAAAATAACAATCAAAATGAAAAGTACCACATGAAAAAAACATATCTGCTTTAATTTGATCAATTCCGAATGATAATTTTCATACTGAAATACTGTATATACTCACATCATGTACCATAATAAGTGCCAAGGTTCAGTTATTTTTCAAACATTTTTTCCTTATTGTAGCAACTTTATAATTACATTGCCGCAAGACTGTTTTGAAATTTTCTGACGAAAGAGAATTTATTGTGAAAGGCAGGAAAACCTTGGAGAAATTTATAGGCAGAAAATTCAATGTTCTATATAGTAATTGCTATAAAATTTATTTTACAAGTTAAGACTTTTTTTAAAAATCATATTTACTACGAATTATAAATATTTGAATTCTATAAACCCTTTTATCCATACACCGAAAAATATTCTCCATTTGTTACATGTTAAAAATTTAATTGTTTTGAAATAATAGTTCAACTTTGCAGTTACTTATCAGGGGAATAGGAAAATAAAACGGATTGAATTATTTGACTTATTTGCTTTTACTTTGAATTGACACAACTTTACAATTCGCCCTTGAAATTCTGAAATGATTTTTTAAAACGATATGTACTCTGTTTCAAAGATAGAAGCGTAATATATTACCGGTATTTTATCATATTTAGTACGTAGAGGTAAACAGATCTGAAATTTTAAATAATCTATTTTAATTTAATCTTGTATTGGACTTCTGATTTGTTTTTCTTTCTTTTTGTCATTATTTCTGGTAAAAGAAATTGTGTGCAAAATCTGTGTATTCATTTGCGTTTTTGCGTAAAGGGCGCTACGCCACTGCAAGGAAGCTGTGATGTATTTTTTTTCATGCTACATTCTTTACCAAGCAAGGAATTTTTGCGAAAAAAAAGTGTCACCGGCAACTTAAACATTTTAAACATAATGAAATATGCAAACACTGTACTAAATACATATATTTGGAATAAATATGTCATCGGCTGTAGCAAGTGGGGATTCCCAAAAGAAAATCCTTGAGCGATTATACATGTTCTTATCCGACAAAATTGTCAACAAGTATTGAATATATAAACTTACGAGGATTGTTACAGAAAACGCGAACATTTTCAATATCTTTAGTTTCACTTTGACTACAAATTAAAAAAATGGCATAAATCATTATCGAGTAGTCAGTTAAATTCTAAATCATAAACACCTTACTTACCATATTTTTGAGAATTGAACTTTTTTGGTACCGGAGACAGCTCGGGACACTTGAATTTTTCCATCAGTACATAATTTTCACTAGATCTGATGTAGAGATTTTTCGCAATCTATTTAACAGAAATAGCTAATATTTTTTTTTTATTGAAACCTTATAATCACTGCAATAAAATGAAAGTGAATCTCCAAGAAAAAAATATTATTGAATCAACAACTTAATTTCTTCAATATATAATATAAACAGTGTCCTAACGAATAATTTGGGATTTTCAGATTACGCTTACTGTACACGTTAAATGTATGACGTCGCGTCAAAATTCTTTGTAAAATCTTGACGTTTTGCTATAGAAGGTACGGTATTGAGTGTTATTTTTGCAATGCATACATTTGAGACAGGTATATAAATTATATATCATTTTATTCTACAAATCCTAAGCTTTTTAAAATGTTTTGAACCGAGCAAGTCTGACAAGCGGCATTTTTTGGCCAATACCGTACTTTGTTCTTTAATTATACAATGTAGTCCGTTAGAATGGTCAACTGCGTACGAGTAACTGCTACAAATTATGTATTTATTATTCTTAGAAGTTTCATATGTGGTGTATCAGCATATCCTGGTATACATTTCATTTAATTACGATAGACACATTGTAAAACATATTTTACACGTGAACACTTCTCTGTAACTGTTGTTTAACCCACTCTATTCTAAAATCTGTAGCTTCTTTTATATTGTGGAATGGTTCCTGTCTGAGCGACTCCTCATAAGACCGTAACGCCCCGTGTAAGTCTCCCACAACATGCTGACAGATTCCTAATATCTGCCAGGATAGGTCTCTGGTCTTTAAAGGAGCATATCTCCCATCATCATAGAACAGCAGTGTCTGTAGGTCTGTCAGTGACTGTAAACTCTGGGACATGTCACCTCGTTTAAAATAAGATAACACTGACATCATTTCCACCAAAACAAACGGTGTTATTTTTAAGAGTGGATTTCCATTTTTTTGACTCACAGTCTGTTCTAACAATAATTCTTCAATACATATATTTCCAAATAAACGCAAATCATTTACCCAGGCTATTCCTATTCTTCTAGACAAAGACAGATTACGTACAGCATCGCTGTACCTACGCTTATGAACAGTATTTTGACACAAAATAAAGTTCTGCGATAGTCTCTGTTTAGTTATGTAAGTTAATTGTAGTGCTTTATCATATCTTTCTGTTTTATAGTAATACAATATTAGATAAAGTAAATGAGACACAGAACCTAATCTTGCCGCCATTTTCAACATGCTGCAAACCATTGTGTCTAAGTTATATATATTTTTTATGTCTGCAGCATGAAGAGTTATATGCCATCATGAAGGCTAGACGAAGAAGAGTCTGAGCAGAACAAATCTGTACTGTTAATAACTGATATGGTGATATTGATAACCTAGACATGATGTGTCCATTGATTTAAATAAAAATAAGATTCCCATATATGTTCAGCAGAAAAACTTAGTCTAGTTATTTCAACCATGCCACATAAATCTAAATATACAATATATCTATGAAGTCTCCCTCAGCAACGGATAACACAAAGAACGGGCTACAGAGGGCTGGTTCTAAAATTGATCTGAGAGTCTGACACGCCCATTCTGTAATTGATAATGCTGTTGTAAAATAGATTCACGTGTAACATCCACTACTTTGTTTATGAACATGTTGTTTTGTGGAATAAAAAAATTAGGGAAATCTCTTCGATAAACGCAATGAATGAGATATTTAAAACACTTCAAAAAGCAACCTAGTAAGTTGATCGGGCACCGTTTAACGTGTCCAAATTGAATTATCCAGAACATTGTGGTCTTTGTGTAATATGAACGGAGAAATGGTTCCTCCATGTAGTTTACAACCTCCTTCAGAAATATTTTTAGAAGTCCGGAACAGAATAATTGTGTATGATTCATAGTACACACTAGGTGTTGTTCGGCTCGAGAAAATGATAACCTCCATTCCAATTCGTTAGGAGTGGAATCCGTTTTAATACCAATAGGCACACAATAACATTCATTTTTTATAATTGTTTTTAAAACAGATACACGGGGCCAGGTGTGTCTTTGACATCTGTCAACCCTATTTCTTAATTGTTTAGGCCGATGAACAGTTGCAAAACAATAAGCTTCATCGATTTCAATAGATCCTCCCCATAAACCACTACTGCAAGGACCATGGAGTTTAAAATTTTCATTTTTTTTATTCCAAAACTAAATAAAAAACCTTTCTCTCGACAAACGACTAGATATGTAAGCTCCGCTATTAAGAAGAACAAGACACTGTTTGTAATTATATATTGTCGGTGTCAGGAGGCGCAGTCTGACAAATCCTGGCTGTGTATCAGAATCTTCCATTAGCAAAATAATATGTTTTGATGGATTATAGAGTGGAGACTGGGACATATCAGTTATTAATTTATACTTATATTTGGCCAGGTCATTGTATCTATGTCAGATGATCTCAATCTAAACCCTTCTCTATAACTTCCAATCTTCATCGAAGCACCACCGCAGTGATTAAAAATAGGTTTCTCTATCATCTCCTCCATGTCCAGCACGTCCCTGCTGATGGCAACTTCTGTCGGTGTCCCTATCTTACGACACAGACCAACATACAAGACCTCTGATAGACGTGGGATGTGATCCATTTTGTATGTTATCTGTAAAAAAAGAAATAAATAATTAACATGTTTAAAAAATGGAAATTTTTTGCAATGCACTCATTTTAAATAATTATATATATTTTCCTACTGCCTGATTTCCTTTCTGCAAATGGCGCCCTGTTCACATGATTGAAAAGGAAATGCCCAGCCCACTGAATTTCCTTTTTTGGTTTGCATCATAGCACTCGTAACTGTATTATATATACTTCTTAGCAATGTCATTTTGTTGTAAAGTAGCATTGTAAAATATTTGATGTTGCAATGATATAAACTGAACCAATTTTTTGAGTGTTCATCTTACATTTTTAAAATTTTTAAGAACAATGATAAATTGTATTTGCTGACAAGGTCATTTTATCGACCAAAACTTACGAAATGATGACTTTGAAATGTCGTTTTAATTTATATTGAGCCACATTAGAATCGGGAAAAGGGCATATATTAAAATAACTTAATCAATCTGACATTATTTTCGTTCGACCGGGTGTTACAGTGAAGTGGATCGTTAAAAAATAGTTTACTTGGTGATACAAAGGAACAAATTTGGCTTGAAGTTTCCCTGTCTATGAGCTGAATAGGTAATATCGTTGACCATTCAAGTTTTTGCCATTTTTAACTGCACTCATATGGCATATACAATCTCATGCATAAATCGAAATCGGGATGAAATTTGCGTGCTGCTTAAGTCGAACATTTATATTATCTTTGTATAAATTTTTCCTTCCACGCAGTATTAAAATGATAACAAATCCGCAATTTTCATTTAAAAGTTTAATTTAATATTTAATGTACTTGCATGTATGTAACTTCAATTAAATCTATAAGTTAAATCACAAACTTTTCTAAGTTTTAGCTGTTAGTTTATATTTTATGCAACCAGATCCATCTTATTGCTGTTTTATAGTACTTAAATGTATGAGACTAGTGAACATGGTTATAGAAAGATGCCCTAAGATGTGTCCTAATACGTACGCTGTCTTAAGTTATTGCTTAGGGCCTGTTTAAGAATATAACTTGGATATATCTTAGGACTATCCTAAGTTGAAATATCTCTCTGTATGAAATGTCGCCATTTTTTTCAAATCCCAACATTGATATTCATTAACAACAACGACATAGGAGTCAAATGGAAAATAGTCTGAAGTATGTAGCATTCCTTACCTTTTCGGAAATGATTATTATATTATTGTGTAATAATTTTTATGAAAAAACTTTAATAAAGTAAATAGAAACATCAATACTTTTTTATCTCACAATCAAATTAAAAATACAAGGTATATATAAATATCATTTACTATCATAGCTATCCAATTCACACTAGAAAACATAATGAAGTGTTGATTTTTAAATCAGAGTATCATATTGTTTTTGTACTTCTAAAATATAATGTATCCATCTTAAAGAGTTATCGTTCCATTGCTCTTGTAAATATGTTTAGCAAAAAAAAAAAAATTAATTGATTACAAAAATTCTGACATTGAAGTTTCTTTAACAATAAAAAAGACATATGTGTTAAGAGATAAAATATTTCAGATCACAGTGTAAGGAATTGAGTATAAATGTTTTAGGTATACTATTATTAGTAATTGATAAATAATAAAATATTTTGGCAATAGAAATGAATATTTATACGATGACACATATTTAAATGAGTTTACTATAGAATAGTCCTCATTATTAAACTGTGGCCAGACAATTCATTGAATTGCCTGGAATAATTTTCTTGGAAAGATGTCTTACTTATCAGAGAGATACAACACTTTAATATACATCTTAGCGTGTAAAACGAAAGTCTCTTAGGAATATCTAGATTGAGATAAAGTAATTTCCATTTCAAGCAGTTCTCTTTCTTGTAAACTAAATTTGCCGTTATTTCCTGATCATGACAAGGAGCAAACAATGTGAGAGAGAGAGAGAGAGAGAGAGAGAGAGAGAGAGAGAGAGAGAGAGAGAGAGAGAGAGAGAGAAGAGAGATTGAACAAATCAATTATCGTGATAATCGAATCTTTATTCCAAAAGAGTTAATATTAATCCACTTCAGAATGTTTTAACATGCTACATCTAACTACAAAAATTACTGATTGAATATATTTCATTGAGTACTATCTCTATTTCCCTTTATTCAAGCACATGTACATGCTAACACATGCATGTATAAGGACATGGCGCAAAGTTTAGCTGATTTAAAATTAACATTTTACAAAATTATAGGAGTATATAAACGATGTACATTCAATCATCCTAGTTGTTTTCCTGGCACCAGGGTTTCTTTAATTACCTAAATTATGTCTTAAGATAAACTCATCGTAGGACTGAGATAAGTAGGAGGTATCATAAGATGGATAACTTCGCTAGCTTTACGTAAGACTAAGATATGTCGTATTAAGAGATGTCTTAGTCCAAATTAAAGAAAGCTTCATAAGCACGTCTGCTGATCTTTAGAGTAGTTACAGTTGCATAGAGAATTGCAAGTTTATTCTACTTTAAACTTTTACAGGTACAGTGGCTGGAACGTTATTGTTGACAACTTACACGAACGATCACGTTACACGAACGATTCCGCACGATTAACGCACGATTAAACCTGTTACACGAACGATCTTTCACGTTCACGATTCTACACGTTACACGATCTTACTCGATTGTAAACGCAAACGCACGATTCTTCACTCAAAATAGTTCAACATACTTAGGAATCAATATTTTCAAAACGAAATACGGCTTAATACTTTTTTAAGATTTAAATGATTTATGAATATTATCTGAGCGAGGTTAAACCTTAAAAGAAAAAAACGGAAAATGATATTTCTGTTACTAAATATATGCAAGACTTAATATTTTAGATTAAAAATAATTATTTCTAAGGTAATTCTCCGATAAAAAAAAAACGGATTTTGTTCATTCTATTAGACGATGTACATGTATGTGGGTCGTATAATTTTATTGAATTGGATATCATGATATGCAGAAAGGGGGATACGATTGAACAAAAATGGCAGCATGGAATGACTTAAATTATAATTACAAATTTTATCCTTATGTTTCCAATGATTCAATGTCTGATAAACTTGCCAATTATTCAACTTTTTTATTTGCAGAAATATCACAATATTGATCGCGCTATTTGACGAGAACTTAATATTGTACGACTTACTATATTGCTTGTTTACGGGAGATAATTAGTTTGTTCTGCATTCTATTATGTAATTTGCGCTTTTTTATTTTATTTGCATTTTAATTAATAAATTAAGAAAAACAAACAAGGGAAATGCTTATTTTACAAATGACATTCCGATAAAAACTTACAAAACGAAATTTACACGATTCTAAACGCACGATCTCGCACGATTAAAAACGCACACGATTGAGTCTGATACACGAACGATCTTGCACGTTTCACGAACGATCACTCACGATACACGAACGATTCTACACGATTGGTTTGTCAACAATAACGTTCCAGCCACTGTAACCAAACAAGCAATTCTACAACTATGCGAGTACTTTTTGACATAAAGCTGTCCTTATCACAAAAAAATGGCATTCGTATCGTCGCCTCCATGTATGATCTGCTTCCAAGACAGATCAATGGTATGCTTATAAAGAACAGCCCTTGGGAAAAGAAATACTATCAAGGGAACCCTATTAAGGGTAAAGATTTAAAGAAAAAACGGATTCAATGTTGTTGTAGAATATCCTCATTTTAGCCTTCTCTAAGGTTACTGCAGACTTTTGTACTAGCATTGCCTGCATTCTTCTGCTTACAATCACTTAAACAAGAAACTATATTGACGCAAGCGTCACAACATTCTTATATCTTATGATATTCTGAAGATCTATCTAAATCTTAATACCACTCTGTACTGTACGATAGGAAACATGAAAAAAAAATATCTATTTTATGGTTGTGCTCCATATTCTTTTTAAGTGTTTTGTTTGATTGTGCCCCTCCCATCTGAAATCCCTCTGGCCCAGAACTTTTTTCCAAACATTTATTTCCAAGACTTACAACAATGAACAGCTGATATATAGGCCAGCTGCCAGGGATGGGGCCCTGACTAAGCTCCCTCTATAACAATACATAATACTAAGCCATACAGCACCACGCATGGTGATTTATTTTTTAAATACAAAGTCACACATAATTTTACAGCCAATTGTACCTAACGTTAATTTAACATGAAAATAACATTAATTTAACGTTAAATAGTTAACGTTAAATTAACGTCAATCGAGCTTATACATGAATTCAACGTTAAAAATTTAACCTTAAATTAACGTTATTTTCATGTTAAATTAAAGTTAGGTGTTAAATTCATGTTAATTAGTTCACACTTATTTAGCGTTAAAATGCATTTAGATTTTTGCATATTTTTGGATTTTTCCTTATTATTGAAACGGAAATGGTTATTGTTTAGTTTCGTATAAATTTTTAGGTGCCCAAGCTAAATTCCTGGTTGACACAGGGGCCACACTGACATAGTTGTCCTCAGCAATGTATGGTAAAATTGCAGAACGTTATTGTTTAGTTTCGTATAAACAATAGACCTACGTTTTAGTTTAAAGTTTTAAACATAAAAAAAATGTTAATTTTACGATCATACAAGTAGTATGAATCTGCCATTGTACTGGAACTGCACTGAGATAATACAAGGTGTATTATAGTTATTTTGAGACCTCTCTGGTGACGGAGTTGATAAACGTTTGTTCGTTTCGTCTCCAATATGCCGTTATAAGACCTGAATAAGGCAGACGGTTGCGGGGAATAGACGGCTAAGTGTTTAACAGTGAACCAAAGCGTAAGACCTGAATAAGGCAGCCACTTGGTCATATAATTAGAGAGGTGGCATACCACAAATAAAGGTGGGGGAAGTGCAGTACTTGTGGAGTGGCAGGACAAGAAGAAATTTGTGTACGGGAGACACCCGTTGACCACAGCTAGTGGTTGTCCAATCAAGAAGAAACCCATTGTATTTGTATATATTGTAATTTTAATTGTAATTTGGTCAACAAAAACCTGTGTTAACAGGTTAACGAACCTGAGTGTAACGCCTGGCGATACAAGCCATATCACCACACACCAAGCTAGGCCGCGTTGCACGTTACATTATTTGGTGGCAAGCGTCGGGATTTTGTTGACCATGGATTCGTCTAAGAAAGTATCAGAAACTATAGAGCGGATGGAGATCTTAGCAAGGATGAGAACGCCAACCAGCAACGATGGTCGGACAAATGCGGCAAGCCAAGAGTCTGGATATGCAACACACAGTACTGATAATCAACCGGCCGGTATGTCAGGAGATGTGTCATTTGACGGGTACGGCGCACGGCCTAAAGTTAGATTTCCAGATGAAGGCAAACCAAGCTATACAAACCGTGCTGGGGTTGACGACGTTGTGACGGGCCAAATATTTGACACATCAAAACCACGGAGGCAGTCATTGGGGACAGATAATGCCAAAACAGGCCATATAATCAAGCCAGCAACGTATGACGGAACCAGTTCCTGGCTTGACTACAAATCTCATTTTGAGGCCTGTGCTGTTGTAAACTACTGGACAGAAGATAAGAAGGGTCTTTACCTAGCTGTTTCACTGCGTGACCAAGCACAGTAAGTGTTAGGTGATTTGCCAAGCGATACTGGTCAGTATTATAAGACACTGGTCAGATCCCTTGAGGAAAGGTTCTCCCCTCCTAACCAAACAGATCTGTATCGTGTTCAGCTAAAAGAACGAAGGCAAAGAGCATCTGAGTCCATACCAGAGTTAAGTCAGGCCATTAGACGAGTAACCAATTTGGCCTACGCATTAACACCTGGTGATGTGCGAGAAACTCTGGCCAAAGATGCATTCATAGATGCCTTGGTTGACTCAGAGATGAGAATCCGTATAAAACAATCTCGTCCTCAAAATCTGAATGAAGACATCCGGCTAGCCGTTGAACTCGAGGCTTATAATCGTGCAGAGAGCAGAAACCTAGAAGGAAAAGGCCATTTACGAGTATCGGCACCAGAGCATTCATCTGGTGAGGTTAGCCAGAACAGTCTTGAGACATGGATAAAGTCCATGGAGGCTAACATGAAAACGTAAACCAACGAGATACAAAAGCTGAAGCTGAATCAGTCAGTCAGTAAAACGTATGACAAACAGGCAAGAGGCAAACCATTGCGTTGTTATGAATGTAACAAGGAAGGCCACATAAAACGCAATTGCCCCAAGCTGAAAAGACGACCCTGTGAAAGTGAACACAAGGATTCAAAAGAGAAAAAGGGAGTATGCAGAGCAGTACGAAGTAAACAGACGTCAGCCTGTCCTAGTGGATCAATTGGAGTTAGATCTTCCCTAGATGAAGCAGACATGTACATAGGCATCTCAGTGCAAGGTGCCCAAGCTAAATTCCTGGTTGACACAGGGGCCACACTGACATAGTTGTCCTCAGCAATGTATGGTAAAATTGCAGAACGTTATTGTTTAGTTTCGTATAAACAATAGACCTACGTTTTAGTTTAAAGTCTTAAACACTAAAAAAAAATGTTAATTTTACGATCATACAAGTAGTATGAATCTGCCATTGTACTGGAACTGCAATGAGATAATACAAGGTGTATTATAGTTATTTTGAGACCTCTCTGGTGACGAAGTTGATAAACGTTAGTTCGTTTCTTCTCCAATATGCCGTTATAAGACCTGAATAAGGCAGACGGTTGCGGGGAATAGACGGCTAAGTGTTTAACAGTGAACCAAAGCGTAAGACCTGAATAAGGCAGCCACTTGGTCATATAATTAGAGAGGTGGCATACCACAAATAAAGGTGGGGGAAGTGCCAGGATACAGTACTTGTGGAGTGGCAGGACAAGAAGAAATTTGTGTACGGGAGACACCCGTTGACCACAGCTAGTGATTGTCCAATCAAGAAGAAACCCATTGTATTTGTATATATTGTAATTTTATGTGGTCAACAAAAACCTGTGTTAACAGGTTAACGAACCTGAGTGTAACGCCTGGTGATACAAGCCATATCACCAAATACCAAGCTCGGCCACGTTGCACGTTACATTATTCTTCCAGAAAAATACATGTTATTGCTTCATAGCAGAAGGTTCACTGATACTACATGTAATCATAATTATTTCTCTAAAGGTACACCAATCAATATTGCACTTTCCCTTTCAACACTGCATAAAGCTAAGCTTTCAAGTTGACTTCATTCCAGGTGTCATTTCCTTTTTAATTTGAATTTATCCAAAATGGTAATGGGATCCATCATCTCTTCCAACAAAATCCCTATAATTCTGAGAATTGCCTTCCATTTCAAACTTTCTGAAGAAAAGAGAAAAACACCAATGTAACCATTAATACTTTTAATCAGGCATCTTCAATATAATACCACAAAGCTTCTTCCTTTTTCCAACCTGAAAAAGAAAAAAGGCAAATACATATACTGTATATTAAAATGATTATTTGAAAATAAAATATAGTAAAACATGAGCAATACATTAACAACCTAAACTTGTCTAAGATATAATGAAAAAAGATCTACTTGTAAAAGCGGTAAAAGAACACAAAAGATTAATCTGTATACAGTCAGACCTTGTTTTCCCGAACTCCATGAGACAGCCAAAATACTTAGATATAACCGAAGATTTTAGATAGCCAAGTAAAATACGAAAGGAATAGACTAATTAGACTTCCAAATTACTTCTACATATCCATGGTATTCTAAATATCAGTTTTGAGATACAAAATTTCAGCTGTATATAATCTTAGTATTATAAACAGATTAATTCTTTTTCAGGGGGTAAAAGTAAACAAATTTTGATATCTCAAGAAAATGGTACTCAAGATATTAAGCAGACAGTAAATGTCTATATCCAGAGGAATTTGACTTTTGATCTAGACAATCTTTTACTTATTTGTGGGTGTCAGTGAAGTTTTTCTAGCAAAAGGGCTCTTTGAACTTCTATCTCAAGATATTTATTGAATTTATTATGCCCCAGTATCGAAAGATTCCAGGGATATATTGTTTTTGTTCTGTCTGTCTTTCTGTGTGTATGTTGTCAAGTTTAACTTAGTCCATAACTATTGCATTGTCAAGGGTAAGTGTATACCATTTCAGTCTACTTCCCACTCCAGAATTGTGTAACCAAAGGGGGCATATAGTGTTTCACAAATGCATCTTGTTTTATGTCTGAAATAGTTCTTCAATCATCTCCTCAGAGCTCTTGAGGTACCAAGCAAATGATTTTTAAAAAAAAAAATTGCACAGACAATATATTCCAATGTCTGGAATAAACTGACCTTGACCTTTAACCTTGTGACCTCAAAATCAATGAGTTTCTTTAATATAGGCAGAGACCAGCTACCTCCTAACATACACTTTAAAAAAAATTTTGTCAACTTCAAGTTTCTCGGGATAATAAGTGCCTATGTTGGATTGAGTTCAACATTATGTTAAGACAATACTGAAATCTTAAACAAGAGGCCCAGGGGCCACATCGCTCACCTGAGCAAGTGGCTAGGAAAAAACACATATCAGATCAGAACTGAAAATTTACTGAGGGGGGGGGGGTTTGCATTTTAACCCCCCAGGGGGTCATGATTTGAACAAACTAGAATCTACACTACCTGAGGACTGTTCCCTATAAATATTACTAAGCATGGCTTTGAAGTACTTGAAAAGAAGTCTATACATTCCTATGCAAAACTTTTCTCGGCCATTTGGCCCCATCCTATGCCCAGGGGTCATGATTTGAACAAACTTGAATCTACACTACCTGGGGATGATTCCACAGGAGTTTCATCTTTCCTGTCTCAATTGTTCTTGAGAAGAAGATTTTTCCAGGATATATTCCTATGTAAAACTTTGATCAGCCATTTTGCCCCCACCCTACCCCCGGGGGTCATGATTTGAACAAATTTGAATCTACATTACCTAAGGATGATTCCACATGAGTTTCATCTTTCCTGGCCCAGTGGTTCTTGAGAAGAAGATTTTTCCTATATATTCCTATGTTAAACTTTGATCGGCCATTTTGGACCCACCATATCTCCGGGGGTCATGATTTGAACAAACTTGAATCTACACTACCTGAGGATGATTCCACATGTATATATATACAATGAACAGGTATAACAATTAAGTTGTATTGCATATAAATAAAATAAAATATGTATATATAAATATGGATTCAATTTTGGTTAGAATGTTACAATAAAATGTACATGTATGCCTCTGCCCCAGAACTCGCTTCTTTCGGCCATGTATGCATGTATGTAAGATCCAGATATCAGTCATTACATCCTAAATTATTTAATTTTGAATTCATTATAATTTTAATCAAAACATCATATTTTCAATGACCAGGCATTGCTATTTAGGCAGTTTTAAAAATGAGTTGTGCAATTCGAGATACATTTTGTGGATTTTTTGTGGATTGTGTGGATTTATTGATATACTAAGTGAGTACATTTGCAAAAGAATAAAATACGAAATAAATGCATTTTTATGGTTTGGACATGCCAATGAAATTGATCACAATCGAGGTTTGGTGAAGCCACCCTACATTTATATCTTTTTGTTACATTTCTACATTGTGGAGATTTAAAAAAATTCTTTGACATTGAAACATAAAATTTGTCAAAATATTTGTCTTAAGATTTCTTATATAGAAGATAGTTCTATGAAACAGTAGTGACAAATGTTATTATCATAAGCAATATTTTATGATAATTTAAGATGTATCTTACGACAAATCTTACTATAGATGTTTTAAATCTCGGCCCATACAGAGTTCTTTTTATAAATTATTTGTACAAGGTCTTTATCATGATGCCAACGGATTTCATAAAGTCTCGGTAGTTTCCCTAATACAATGTCTTTTGATGAAATCAAACGGATTTCATGTTGGTGCTGAATATTCCAATTTTGGCATTCTCTACGTCTCTGTAGACTTTAACGCTGATCTAAGCATTAAAAAATTCTGCATTCCTTTGCAATAGATTAAATGTTTTGTAAGATACCTGTTTGGATTATGATAATACTAAGCTAAGAAAATATATCGTATTCTTTGAATGTTCAATTTTTTTCAGGTTTTGTCAAGGCTTTCATATTTACCTAGATTTTGAGATTTATCGAAATGATTCATCTCTTATTTCATTCTTCTATGCCTGTTAGAGTTTGAGGAAAAAATGAGGTTTTTCTGCATATTCTAGACTAATTTGCTGTTACAAAGAAGGAAGGAATTCTTCTTGCACCTTATTTTGCAAATTTTGATCAATCTAAATCTGTTTTCTTCTTCTTTAGATTTTGCCTCTTTCAATATATTCCAAATTACACTGCTTAGAATCTAAAGGTAGGATTCTTCTCATATTTCTTGTATTTAAAAATTAACGAAATTTTCTCAGAATCAAGAAAACAATGTCACTAAGTTATGGTATCAGTGAGATTAAATTTGACTGTTTTAAATTAGAGACAAGGTCATTACCTTTTCCCTAGGTATTAGGAATAAAAAAATGATGTTGACAAAGCTGCGATCTCTACTTGAATTTCAAAATATTGAATGATTTTCTTTTGGCATAAAAAGATACAACCATATAGGGCCTATAAGATGATAGTACCAAAGAACTACGTACTCTAACTCTTGATTCCCGCCTACATTTTGCACCCTTTAAATTCAATTTTAATGGCAATTTGGCCATTAAATCTTTGTTTAATACAAGGAACAGTTCTATGGTAATTGATTAATCATTTTAATTCCAGCTCTAGATAGTGAATTATCATTAATTTCAGCTCTCGAAAAAAGGGGGGTAGACGATATTTTCTAGTGAAATCGAACTTTCAAGAATCACCATATTGTGAAATAGTCTTAAATATGATAAAATGTATTTAATATCTTTTCTTATGTTTTACGCAAATAAATAAAACATATATAAATTGTTAAAATACAATTATTTAGTTGTAAATAGCTTTAGAATTGGTGAAAAATCACGATTTTTTCGTTTTTTGTCTATAAATATTATATGTTCCCCCCCGTGAAACACAAAGAAGCTTTGGCATAAATTTGTAAAATGACAGTCCATATTACCTGTAAAAAGGAATTTTTGTTTCACGGGGGGGGGGGGGGGGGGGAGATGTTTTAAAAATATTTTCCGTTTTCCATTGATTTCTATAGTGAAAAACTCAAGTTTTACCATAATTATAGGGTTATCTCTCTTTGGTATCCCAAAAACTCAAGTTTTACCATAATTATAGGGTTATCTCTCTTTGGTATCCCAAAAAAGTAACGTTTTATGAAAATTCATATAAATATCTATAAAAATTTTGAAAATCATTCGAATATGTTAACTTTTGAGAATTGACTTAGAGCTAGGCGGGAGAACAATACTATCGTTCGTGGTTCTTGACATTAATAATTTAACTAAAATGGATTTTGGCTAATCCGAATTTTCTCTATTTTTCTTAAATGTTTAGGATATTTTATTTACTTTAATATGCTTTCTATATTAAAAGTTTTCTTATTTTCACATATAGTAAAGTTGTCATATAAAGATTCGAAATGATGCAAAAACAAAAAGATTTGATCGTTGACTAATAGAAAAAAAACACTATTTACTATCTGTACAGATACTGAAAGCTTTTAAAAGCTAACATTGTTCTAGTTTATTCGCAATATCATACTTTTTTGATACATTTTGAAACTTTAGTCCCTTATTATTAAGAATTAAGTACGTTAGTTATTATACGGAGGCCCAGCATTTTCCGTAATATAATATACAGGTTTGCCAAAATTTTAAATCTATGTGCAAGTACTAGATGATTGGTAGTTTTAGAATATGCGAAGCAAAATTTCCACACTCTGTCATTTAGATGCATAGACCACGTTTAAAGATCCGTTTTTTCCGGATATTGCTAGTTTTTCCACTATTTTCGACAGATATTTCTAAAATTGAAATAGTGCACACCCCTCGAGCAAAATAAAACACTTATATTTCAAAACATTTTGATGAAAGACGCACGAAAACAGGGATAAAATTTTGCTCGAGGAATGTGCAGTATGTTTATTTTGACTTTACAGTACTATTTACGGTGGCGGATTGAAAGTTCATTGAGAGGTGTATTTTTATTTATGTGAAATTATATGACCATAGTTCATACAAAATATTAATAAATCAATAATCCATGCAATATTTTTATTTTTCACGTAAGTCTATTTGTCAAGAAAAATAGCATACAAACTTGAAAATACGAAAGAATAACTAGTGCTAATTGTAACGGGGACCGTTACAGATGTTCCCCAAACGCTCCCCAACTCCCTTTTGGTGGCATATTCCCTGTAATCTATATTAAATAAGAAATACTTTATGGAATTTAGACTTAATCAAGGTCTTCCCAGAAAAATACAAAATATATTTAAAAAAAGGCATTGCACGCGTGTTCATGTGCGTAACGACCATATTATCTTGTCTACACTATCTAAAATTTTAATATACTTAATATCAAAGCATTTGATCCAAAAGTATTAAAAAATATAGTCATTCCAGTGTATTTTTAATTTTACTCATTTCACGTGCACGCACGTGCATAATGACTATACCTTCTTGTAGGAGTCCCTTATATTTATCTATGTTCTAAATCCCATCGTGTTTGGTTGAAAAACAAGGGAGTGATAGCCATCTGAAGTTTCAGCCAATCAGATTGCAACACACATGCATGCGCGAGATTTCATATTTTTTTATCGTTATGGTATTGAAGGATATCCTAATGCATGACTATGTTTTAAATTTCAAAGCATTTCGTCGAAAAACAAAGGAGATATAGCCATATAAAGTTTCAGCCAATCAGATTGCAGCACACGTGCATACGCGTGATTTCATGAATTTTCTTCTGTATCATATTTTAGGATATCCTAATGCATGGCTATGATTTAAATTTCAAAGCATTTCGTCAAAAAACTAAGGAGATATAGCCATTTAAAGTTTCAGCCAATCAGATTGCAGCACGCGCGCATGCGTATGCTTTCATGAAAATGTTTATATATCATGCTGTAGATCTTCATAATGTAGGACTATGTTCAAAATTTCAAAAGATTATGACAAGAAACAAGAAAGATATTGAGACTTTAGTTTCAGCCAATCAGAGCGAAGCGCACGTGCATGCGCGTGAGATCTTGCTATTTTGACCATGTCATCTTGTCTATACTACTAATGTATCCTTACATTATGAGTTTCAAAAAAATTCATCTAAAAAAAGAAAAGTTACAGCAGTATCCATTATATTGGTCATTTCACATGTTGCACGTGCGCGCTCTTGCAAGCACGTGCGCCCAAAATGACCTTCGTTCGGCAAATCTATATAACATGTCTACTGACCCTAAAAACATTTTACCCTAGTCGGATGTGTAGTTTACAAGATCACTCGTGGACAAAATTTTCCCAGGGCAAATAATAACTAGTGCTAATTGTAACGGGGACCGTTACAGATGTTCCCCAAACGCTCCCCAACTCCCTTTTATAATCATATTCCCTGTAGGCGTAATTAAATAAGACAAACTCTATGCATTTGAGACTTTAACAACGTTTACCAAGAAGTGTACCATGTTCATTCAAATTTTATTATTGCACACTTGCGCATGTGAATGCATGTGCGTAATGACCATATCATATTGTCTA
>NW_026931364.1:0-48886 GCF_032062105.1 Saccostrea cuccullata | reverse complement strand
TGAAAAGGCATAAATACTGACAAATAATTTATTCATTTAGCTTTTAAACAAACAGTGAAAAGGTTTACTAATAAAATACTCTTGCAAATAACATGATTAACTAGACCTTATTTTTGTCGTTCAACAAAAACGGAGGGCTTTTCGACCCCTAAAAACAAGAATCTTATATTACACATTAAAAAAACACAAATAATACAACATCGCAAAAGTTATTTTGAAATCAATACTGAACTGAAAACATAACGATTCTCTTTGTTCACCAGTGTCTACTCAAAGAAATATAACTCTTTCATAAATATTAAAAACATGCGAAAATCAACTGTTTTTCAATCCACTAAAACTCCTATGAGGGGTCAAAAAGTGACCCCACGGCCAATAATTTTTAAACTGTTCTCTTTATGCATAATGCAAAACCAAAATAAGTTTGGATATTGGTTGAGAAATAAAAAAGTTACAGAGAAAATACTGTTTTCTGTATTGACCCCTAAAGTCCCTTCTATTTAGAGGATTTTTCTTTCCATGACCTTCCCAACTGGAGACAATGATAGAGTCATTAGTCATGTGAAATATCACGAGAATAGCTTACATCCCTTTTGGGATATGGAACATTGTATCATTTCATATTTAACATAGAAATCTCCATAGACAATTTTAAGGAACTCATAAAACCGGAAGTACTCTTCATATGCATATCAAAATTGAAACATAGAGAGCGTATTAGACTCCAAACAGGTTGACAAAGAAAGATAACTCTTACACTATCACTTTATGAAAAAACTTAAAAATACAATATTTCAGGTCTCTAAAACTACTATAAGGGTTCAAAAAGTGACCCAACGGACAATAATTTTTAAACTGTTCTCTTTGTGCATAATGCAAAACCAAAATAAATTAGGAAATTGCTTGAGAAATAAATAAGTTACAGATAAAAGACTGTTTTCTGTACTGACCCCTAAAGTCCCTTCTATTTAAGGGATTTTTCTTTCCATGACCTTCCCAACTGGAGACAATCATAGAGTCATTATTCATGTGAAATATCACGAGAATTGCTTACATCCCTTTTGGGATATGGAATATTAATTTTTTAACTGTTCTCTTTATGCTGAACTCAAATCTGAAAACTATTTGAAAATGTATTGAGAAACAAAAAAGTTAAAGGCAAAGGTCTGTTTTCAATGTTGGCCCCTAGAAATCCCTTATTTTCCCAAATTTTTGTTTCACAGTCCAATGAAGTCAGAATAGTGTTAAAGTCATACTGTATTCAAAATATTACAAGAAAATATTGATTACTTTAAGAGATAATGTGCCATGACTGTTTTCATTTTAACACAGAAACTCCCATATACAAATTTCAAGACCAATAAAACCGGAAGTTCTGCTCTGATTGATATGAAACTTACAATATATGTTCTACTAATTAGTTCTAACATATATCTATGCTCCAAATAATTTTTCTAACGTAATTGTGACTTTTAAAAATTTCGTCCCCCCTTCTTAAATGTTTGAAGTCATATCTCGAAAAGTATCTGTAGTCAAAAATCAGCTACGCGCACTTTTTCATAGGGTAAGTTCTCTAGAATTAATATCTAAAATTTGGGAGTCTAGTTACTGAAAATAAAAATGTTTCTGGCTTCTTCAGAAATTTTAGTTTTTCCTTCTTAGAAACCGGAAGTGACAAGACCGGAAATCTAAAATTTTACTGACAAGATATTTTGATATAAGCTGTTTAATAGTCATAAAATAAAATACCTATTTTCTAAAGGTACTCCTGAAAACCTGAGCAGAAGAATTGCTAAGTATAATAATAATAATAATAAACAAGACGAAATCAATAGGTCTTTTCGACAAAAGTCGAAAAGCCCTAATTATGTTTACCATTTAAATTATGATTATATATAATGTAACAAGTCTGCTCCAGAGTTTAACATGCAGTTAAAAGTTAAAACTCAATTTGAATCAGAACAACAATCAGTGACACAAACAGTCTATCACACTTAGTAGAATGAACCGATAATTTATCCCACAAAATCAGTGTAAATTTATTTGTTTTGGGCACATGATTTTTATGTCCAGACAGGGTTCTCCATCATTTGAGATTTTACTGTGTTGCAGAGTTTACGTGAAGCACTAATATTTCGCGGTATTTTCGCGAACAAATTCGCAACTGAATCACAATTCATTATAATTCCAAAGATTACAAGCTTACACTTATTAAAAAATCATCAATTCTTTACACAAATGGTATGGTCGTACATACTGATAAAAGGGAAAAAAAACTTTCTGAAAAGCAGAGGAAATTCTGACCGATAGTTGAACTACTTAACATTTTTAAAAGTAGATTTGCCGTTTTTATTTATCAGGTTTCTTGATCAAGTTACCGATTTACAAAAAAGGAACTTCAGAACAGTAAATTATTTTAAAGAGTCCCTTGAAGATGCTGAAATTTCAAAATTTTCGGCAATCTATTTACAGTAATTAAATGACATCGGTACGATGTTATGTTTGACTTACAGTGCTTACAAAATTAAAGAGCCGTGGCTATATAGAAAAGACATATTTAAATATTTTTCATAAATGATACAATGTATTTTTATTTCAACTACCATTTAACCGGTACATGGAATTGTGAAAACAGTTTATTTGTCTTTGTTCCGTCATGCGTAAAGTCCGGCGAGGGTCTAGGAGATAATTGATTGATTACTCAAGGTGAAGCCCTAGTAATTATGTGTCATAATTTTTTTAATTGAAAGACGGTAGAATTGTTTGATTAAAGTTTCAGTTTGAGAGAATTTATGTGTTTAGATTTTCTAATTATCACAACTCTTACTGTGTCGGAAAAATTTTTACTGTGTAGCATGCATGAAATTTGAATCGTTACTGTGTCGGAGAAAATTTTACTGTGTCGGGAGCAACACAGTAAAACAGCTCATGGAGAACCCTGTCCAGATCTACATGTAGCTCTTGGTGGTCTAGCATCCTCAGAATTACTTATTGAAGTATACTCCCGGTCAACATTTACATTCCAGTCTAGAACAGCCATATCAGATCGGCGTTTGTATTCCTCATCACTGAATTTTATACGTTTATCGTGGTAAATCAGAAGGGCATTATTAAAAGATTCCACATAAGAGTATCAATACAATTCACATAATCATCCAAAGTTTTGAAAATTTGTAGTTTTCTTATTTCATTTCTTAAAATTCTTTCTGCGTCTAAATCCTTAAGAACATGTTTGGATGGTTCATAGTTGGGATCACATCTACATCTCGATTCTGTGGAACAATTTTCATGGATATTCTTATAACGTTCAACAATGTTGTCCAACAATTCTCGCAATTTTTTTGATGATCCTTGACAGTTTTTCATGGCATAATAAGTATGGGTTTCAATTGATGCAACTTTATCTGACAGATCTTGATGCCATGTGATACCTCTGTATTTTAATGGGCCATTTGCAATTTTCTTCATTTCCTTGCTAATATTCTTACTTGCATGCCATGTATCGTTTGCGTTTGTCCAGATGATGGCTTATTTACAGAAAAAAAATCGTTCACACTTGCATTTCTGTCATGACCATGGACATTGACGGACACATCCTTCTCATCAAAATGGCTGTAAAGAAGTTCAACTCCTTTCATTTCATGTCTTTGACTTACAGGATCGTCCTGTCTAGTAACAACCTCCAGTCCAACAACCCGATGGTGTGTTTGGCCTAGGGCAACAACATCCGACTGGGCTGCATTTCTTCTCCAACCATGGCGGGCATCTGTCATGATATTTAAGCCAATATATTGAGTACCATTTTCTTCTGATTTCAGAATTCCAGTCGCTACTTCTTCATTAATTGCATCAGTTACTGACTCCTCGGCCATATCTTTAGTCAAAGAGCAATAAAGTTCGTGTTGGCTTTCAAATGCACTCTCTGGTATGGTCCCTATATTGCCAGCCTCACAGAGCCGCTTGTATTGGCTATACCGTAATCCTGTTGCATAGACAGAATGCATCATTCTCAGATTTGCAAGAAAAATTCCACCTGGCAAATGTTGTGATGAATCTGCCGAAATTAAGTGATTTTCCATGCAGGTAAATGTCACCTTGGCAACCTTTGTAACTTTTTTATGTCCAAAAACTCATGACAAGTTTGGCTATGGTGTTGTATTCCAGAACAAATATTTCTCATTGCAGAATATGATGTTTAAAACATCCTCATTAGTTGCCTTTTGGTCACATGGTAGATATGATTGAAAGTTCACTTTTTCCTGTGGAGGTGCAGTATCTGTTGATCCATGCATTTGGATGAAAAAGTCAAATACATTGTTCGGTAACTGCTCATTAGTTACAGATGACACTTTTTCAGCCAGACAAAGTTTTATTTTGTCCATCTTGTTGTAGACAGACACTTTTCTTCTTCAGATTTTACAATATGACTACCCCATGGCACCCCATACTGACCAAAGTAGATCTTATACCACCTGCTGACTTTACAGACAATTTCCTTGCATATTTACAAAGTCTGTTATTACATGGACATAAAAACTATACTAAAATTATGCAACTGATGTGAATTAACTATCTTTTTCAGTATTTTTGTTTAATTATTGATTGGATGTGGATATATTCAATACAGCATGGAATCTCACTGCAGTAAGTGGCTAATAAACTTGTTTCTGTATTCACATGGCTCTGTTTGTTTACATTTCTGCTTTGTTCATTACAATTCAGTATGACCTTGGGGTCACAATTCCATATAAAGAGCAGAGGTAAATTTGAAATCTGTTCACTTCAGATGTTTTGATGTATATTTTGGCAAATAAAAAAAATGTTCAATGAATATTTTTTCATACAGGCATAGCTAGGAAGGAAATGTATTACTATGCCAAATTTTAAGACAATACTGTAAGAAACTGGATTCTTTTATTCTCTCTTGACTTTATTCATCAAGTATCATGAGTAGTATATACAGGTGATATAAAGGTGATGGATCTACAAAACACAGTTACAAGTTGTTGTAGAAATTAAATTAAAAAAATATAAGATTTCCAAATCAAATTATCATTCTCCATAAATACCATGATCTGAACTATTTATCAAATTGTGAACATTCACTTTACTAATACATGTACATACAGTAATTACTGAATATACTGTTCTACAAGTAGTAATACACAGATACATACGTTAACTCATGAACCTTTACTAATTATACAACTAATACATACTATTTGCATAAATATAACAGTGGCTAGGTTAATGGTTCATAAAAATAAAATATAAATCATAAAAGATACCGTACTGTCTGACATCAACACCTACCCCAGATAGGGAAACACTGGTACATCAGAACGTACTCAACAGACAAACAGACTAGTGTGACACTGTAGAATTGACTGATCTATCTGTAAACAATACCCTTATCTTTATAGTCTGATAGTAAGAATAAAATCATAATACAAAAACAATTGGCATTATTCAGGTATTTCACCTAACTTGCAAAGTTTGACAACATTGCTATAATATAATCCAATCTCATAATCATGCACTTTCATAATATCTTAAAATATATATCACATCATAATGCACACTCTTAGTGTTACTCTACATGCATCTTCATTTCTCATGAATACTTACAAACTTCTTCTCTACAGGAGTCTTTGTTTCAAAAACAATTCACAAATGGCGCACACGAGAAAAATAATCTCAATGACCAATGATGACCAAGTTTTGACATTAATTCAAAAACTTCTCTTTCAAAACCAATATCATATTCTAAATGGAAATAATGTGAAATATAAATTACAATATTTTCATTACTATGAAATTACACAAAACCTATTATACCTAGTTGCATTATTTGGAGAGTATACAGATTAAAAAAATATTCATTGCATAACATCTTTACAATGACATTGAACGTAATCCGCAGTGGTCAAGTGGTTAACGCAGAGCTCCTTGAACAACAAATCACGACAACCCTGGTTCAAATCCCAGTCGTGGTAAAAACATTTTTTTTCTTTTCTATATATATACATAAAATTTGTTTTAAAATATACAACTCTTACATATTCCCCCACTTTATTTTTGCTGACCACAGCAAAAGAATAACTTGAAATACTCAGGGAACATGAAGAAAATTACACTGAAACACCCAATTTGTGTCTATAAATGTCCATTTAAGACGATGTCCAAGCCTCACTCAATTTCGTAGCTAGCGTCGATCCTAAATTGGTTATGGCATCACTAAGTTCTTGGAAACTTTTCGTTTTCACTTCTCGCGAACACACTGCTGACTTCGGCAATCGATGTGGATTGGAATGTTTTCCGGCAGTGGTCCTTGTTGAACGTCTGATCGGCTTCACAGAGGGCTCAGAATTTTGTGAAACTTCATCTGTCGGATCACAACAATTTGGGGTCGGTTCGGCTTCATTCTGACTGTTGAATTCATATTGACTCTGTTGGATAGTGCCAATAAATGATTCCTCGGAATCGGAGTCGTTAGAATCCGAATTAGTAACGGGAATTTCCTCTTGTACTTCGTTAGGGATGACCTCACCAGTGTCCAAGATTTCGCGTCTTGTTACATTTTTCACAGGTCCTGATCCATCGGCTAACTGAATTGAATACACATTGTCTCCTAGTGAATCAATCACTTTGTATGGGGTCGAATCCTACATGTCCTGAATCTTATTTCTACCTTGGATTCGATTACGCTTTAACACACGGGTTCCAACTGGAATTGGATGCTCGTTTGTATTGCGGTTGAACTGTTCTTTTCGTTTTTCTGCATTGTTCTCCAAGTTTCTCTTTGCGTTCTCGAAAGCTGTTTCAAGTTTATCCTTGTGTTTGGATACATATTCACTAACATTGAAGGTATTTGTTGAAGCAGAACTGGTATCGACAATTCCTAGTAAATGATCTATAGGTGGAATAGGATCACGGCCAAACATGAGGAAATAAGGTGTGTATCCTGTGGAAGAATGAATCGTCGAGTTGTAAATGTAGACTAACTCGGATAGGTATTCTGGCCATTTCCGCTTCTGTTCTACAGAGAGAGTTCTGAGCAAGTTGTGCATAGTTCTGTTGTAACGTTCAACCTGACCATTGCCCTCGGGATGATATGGAGTAGTTCTACTTTTCGCTATATGATACATGTCGCACAATTCCTTCACAATGTTACTTTCAAAATTCTTCCCTTGATCGCTATGTATACGACGAGGAATGCCAAACTTGGAAAACCAATCCTTCAACAGTACTTTAGCTACCGGAACCGCTTTCTGATCCTTGGTAGGTATAGCCTGTGTAAACTTACTGAAAATGTCAGTGAGAACAAGAACATTTTCCCTTCCATCTGAAGCAGGTTCCATGACAGTGAAATCGATTGCAAGTATTTCCTGAGGTTGGTAAGCTAACAAATTGGAAATTGGTGTTCGAATGTTAGGAAGAGGAGCTTTCGCTATCAAACATCTTTCACATTTCTTGCAGTGAGATTCAACATCCTTAACCATGGTCGGCCAGTAACAGCGCTTACGAACTAGAGATAAAGTTCGTTCGTTTCCTTGGTGTCCAGCGTTATTATGTAATGATTCTAACACATGCTGTTTCAACACTGTTGGAAGAACAATCTGTTGAATAGGTCTAATTTCTGATTCCATCCTTCTATACAAGATGTTATCATCAAAGTGTAACCGATCTCGCTGTTTCCTCGCTTCCTAACGTCAAGTTTTTCCAGGTTCAATAGATCAGCAGATGGTTTCATAGAACTTCTCAACCAATGAATGACTCGACTAATCACAGGGTCAATTTCTTGTAGTGAGGTTAATTCAGCGATCTCATAACCAGGAAATGAGTTGGTAGATTCTATCGTGGCTAATTCTGCATGATCAGAGCTCATTCGCACAGTGGTAACAGGTAAAGGTCCATCCAAGACATTCTTAAGATGGAAACTACAAACAATATTCTGAATTGTTGCTTCAGAATCACAAGTCACAGTCCTAGACTTCGGAACAGGTCTTCGACTCAATGCATCTGCGTTACGATTCGATTTTCCAGAATGGAATTTGACCTGAAAGTCAAACTATGCTAACTGACTTGCCCATCTCATCTCAGTAGCTCCCAACTTAGCTGTCTGTAAGTAGTTCAGTGGATTATTGTCTGTATAGACCACGAAACGAGATCCTAACAAATAAACCCGGATTTTTTCGGTCACTGCCCATTTCAAAGCAAGTAGCTCCAACTTCATTGAGCTGTAGTTGTTCATGTTCTTTTCTTGAGGTCTGAGAGTTCGTGGTGCAAACGCAATGACAACTTTGCCTTCGTCTTGTTGCTGGGATAAGACTGCACCTAGTCCATCCATACTAGCATCAGTTTCTACAATGAATTCACACTTAAAATCTGGATATCCAAGTATTGGCTAGGATGCGAGATTCTGTTTCAAGGTTTCAAATGTATCATCACAATGTTTCGTCCAAGATTCCTGAATTGATGTTTGTTTTAATTTCTTTCTCTTTGATAACTTTCCACCAGATACAAGTTCATGCAATGGTCTAGCAATTTTAGAAAAGTCTTTCACAAAGCGTCGATAGTATCCAGCAATTCCTAAGAATGATCGTAGCTCTTTCTCATTAGTTGGGTTTAGGCCACGATTTGACTGCATCAATTTTCTCAGGATCTGTAGAGATTCCTTCAGAAGAAACAATGTGTCCGAGATATTTTACGGATTTTTGAAATAGTTTGCACTTAGACGGTTTCATTTTAAGTCCATGCTGTTTGAGTTTCGTAAATACAATGTCAAGTCTTTCCATATGTTCTTCAATGGTGTTAGAAAAGACTAAAATATCATCAAGATAGAGTACCAGAATTTCAAAGTTTTCTTCACTAAAATAAGTCGCTGGAATGTCGCTGGAGCGTTACATAATCCGAAAGGCATTCGTAGATATTCGTATAACCCTCCAGTGCCAACTCTGAATGCTGTTTTCTGAATTGATTCTGTGTCCATCTCCACTTGGTGATACCGTTGAGCTAAGTCAATAGAACTGAAGTATTTGGCGCCGTGTAACAGATCCAGAGTCTTTTCGATTCTTGGAAGCGGATATGCATCCTTAATGTTCTTGATTTGAATTCAAACACTCGACGCTTTGTTTGTTTACTTTCGCTACTGTTTCTGCATTCGGTTTGTCATCCACCCACTGAAGGATTTGTCCTCTGAATTCTAGAAATGGCATTTTGGAATGTTCGAAATCAAACCTTCGTAATTCTCGTTTTAACTGTGGATCACGCACACCATCAACGAATTTGTCTATTAGAATTTTATCAAAATGTTTCATATCACTTCCTTCTTTCTTAGCGATCCTAGTTGCCATCTTCAGTAGAGCTAATGAATACGTTTCTATGGTTTCATTTTCTTTCTGTACTCTTTCGTAGAAAGTTTGTCTTAATTGCGAAACAGTTTCTTGTACAAGATATACGCTTTCAATGATCGTGAAAATATCGTCTGGTGTTTTCTTACTCTCTGCTGGTCTAAGTCTCACTTCGCTTTTTGCGGTTCCTTCCATATGATCTAGAATAAATTCAATTTTCTTGTCATTAGATTGAATACTGTGTAAATGTTCACGCATGTCCATTAACCAGTCCTCGACATCTGGATCAGAGTCTTTTACAGGTCTTACAGAGAATTTCGGTAGTTTTCTCTCAGTCCTTATGTATAAAGGTTGTGGAGGAGGTTTAGCACTTGCCAGGTCCCACAATTGTTTCTGTAATTTTTCCACTTCAGCCTGGACTTGTTCGACTTCCATTTTGAATGAATCAATATGATAGAAAGCTTGTGCGAAAATGTCAAAATGGTGACAATCTAAATTACTCACTATATGTAAGCTAATCTAAATCATGATTATCAATATGAATGGAAGAATACAACAGAATTCAACATCAATATTATGCTGCTCTGGTCTGTCTCCTGGTCCACCAGTCACATCACCATATCTCTACCTCTGAGAATCCCACCGCTGCCACCATTGTAAGAAACTGGATTCTTTTATTCTCTCTTGACTTTATTCATCAAGTATCATGAGTAGTATATACAGGTGATATAAAGGTGATGGATCTACAAAACACAGTTACAAGTTGTTGTAGAAATTAAATTAAAAAAATATAAGATTTCCAAATCAAATTATCATTCTCCATAAATACCATGATCTGAACTATTTATTACTGAATTTACTGTTCTACAAGTAGTAATACACAGATACATACGTTAACTCATGAACCTTTACTAATTATACAACTAATACATACTATTTGCATAAATATAACAGTGGCTAGGTTAATGGTTCATAAAAATAAAATATAAATCATAAAAGATACCGTACTGTCTGACATCAACACCTACCCCAGATAGGGAAACACTGGTACATCAGAACGTACTCAACAGACAAACAGACTAGTGTGACACTGTAGAATTGACTGATCTATCTGTAAACAATACCCTTATCTTTATAGTCTGATAATAAGAATAAAATCATAATACAAAAACAATTGGCATTACTCAGGTATTTCACCTAACTTGCAAAGTTTGACATGCAACATTGCTATAATATAATCCAATCTCATAATCATGCACTTTCATAATATCTTAAAATATATATCACATCATAATGCACACTCTTAGTGTTACTCTACATGCATCTCCATTTCTCATGAATACTTACAAACTTCTTCTCTACAGGAGTCTTTGTTTCAAAAACAATTCACAAATGGCGCACACGACAAAAATAATCTCAATGACCAATGATGACCAAGTTTTGACATTAATTCAAAAAATTCTCTTTCAAAACCAATATCATATTCTAAATGGAAATAATGTGAAATATAAATTACAATATTTTCATTACTATGAAACTACACAAAACCTATTATACCTAGTTGCATTATTTGGAGAGTATACAGATTAAAAAAATATTCATTGCATAACATCTTTACAATGACATTGAACGTAATCCGCAGTGGTCAAGTGGTTAACGCAGAGCTCCTTGAACAACAAATCACGACAACCCTGGTCAAATCCCAGTCGTGGTAAAAACTTTTTTTTTTCTTTTCTATATATATACATAAAATTTGTTTTAAAATATACAACTCTTACAATACTACATATTAAGATGTGATTACTTTTCAAAACATCTCTGCTCAGCTCAGGAGAAAATGTGATTTTCAAATTTAAGCTCCTCCCATTTCCTTTTATACCCCAGGCCTGGGTTTAAACGACGTGTTTTACCGGAATCCGCTACATGGTATCAATGTTAAGTAGGAAATTCCAGGATAACATTGTAGCGAAAATGACCGTATGGAAATACCTCTTTAAAATCACACACTTTCTTTCTCAAAAATAGTATTTCCCGTTTTATTCCAATTTCTTACTAACCTATAAACCTCTTCATTTTCAAATAGTCATCAATTTAATAGCAAACATTTGTTTAAATATGGCCCTAGTATTTAGTAATGCAGTCATACTAAAATTCATGAACACAAAGTCTCGCAAAGTTTACAAAGTCAAGTCAAATGAAAAATGATACTTAACATATGCCTTCTTCTTTGTCCTTTTTTGATTGAATCAAAAATGAAATATTGTCATAAAAATATTAATAATTCATGAAGAAAAAACTAAAATATAACTTCCCCTGTAAACAAAATACACATCTTAATTATACAGCTTTTGGGATGTGGAATTGTTACAGTGATTTACAAAATTTTCATTGTGTGATTTACTTACATGCAAACACACTATACCACTTTAAGATGAGTTTAGTGTAAACTTCATATTAAAATGCTTAATACTGAAGTAACCAAAAATTACTTTGAATATTCCATTCTCATAAGCAAGAATTTCCACATTCCATGCAATATTCTCGTATTCGTTGTTTGTCCAAACATTTATGATTTGTTTTCCCACTAGAGAAGATTGAACCACTAAGTCTTCCTGTTGGGTACTTTGAATTCCCTTTTTAGTTTTATAATACTCTTCAGGTTTTCAATTAATATTTCTAGACTAAAGACTTTTCCTTTCTCTGAAGATTTAATTAAACTTTTATGTTTTCTTAAAGGGGAAATATTGTTTTATATAGAATCGATTCAATTGCTTTTTAACTGTCGAGATTTTTTCCGTCTTCTTCTTTATATTTTCTAAGGTAATGTCAACCTTTACTTTCACAGTCCCACAATCCATCATCCAAAATCGACTCTACTGTTTCATTAACTTTTCTTTCCTCCCTCTCTTTCATTGCTTTAACACTGTCTTGTCGTTCTTTTATAATTTTGAAGTGATTTGAAACAGTATTTTTTTTTCCAATTTATTCTTTGACAACACCTCTCTTCCTTCCTTCCTCACGTTACTTTACAGTTCTTCCTTTTCTGGCGTTGTTTTCCTTTCAACCGGTCACTTGTCTTATTGTCACAAAATAAAATATGGTTCTCAATGCTGAAAACACTAGATGTTGGTGTGTCTATCTTTTCCTGTTTTATGGCCCCTTATACCAATAAATAAAAAAATACTCTGATTTAAGCAATTTAGAAATAAAAGCATTAAACTTGTACGGTACAGGTGAAGGGCTTGAGAACAGGTTTATCATATGTATAGAGTACTTGGGTAAATAGACTAGGACTGAATTGAATTCAATCATTTCCAGGTAATTTATAATTTTATGTTGCTTTATGGTTCTTTAACATATAACCACCTAGAGATCAAAATGTAGACAAGCACTGTGGTTCTTTTTCTTATAAGTACACTACCTGTAATTATTTTGAATTGAAGCAATATGACCTAACTCTCCGAATAGGCTAAAACATGAGATTTAGTTCTATATCACACAATAAGTACTGTGAGAAGTTGTGTATTCAGAGTTCTTGCTTTGCAAGTGCCATTCTGAAATTTTATTCCTTATATTGAATTTTATGTAATCAAGAACTTTAACATGCAGTTGAAATAAATGTTATTTTATCACAACCTCACAGTTTTTAAAAATAAAATCTGCTATAAAAGAAGACCATCAATATCATATCTCACCCTTTCTTACCCGACGACTTTAAACATTAAAAAAAGAAATAGAAGACGTATTTTCATATTTCATTAATTTTTATTCCCAATTTTTAAAATAAATGTAAAATGGATATTAGAAATGAAAAAAAAAACTTGAAACAATTATAAATTGTAAGACTAGTTAGTGCAATGTATTGCAGTAATACAAATACAAATTATTGCATCATTTTGAACAGATTTGACACAATATAGTCAAGAAAATAAACTCAATAATTAGGTTAGGATGAGTATTGTTAAACTAAACTACATGTTTAAACTTTTCTGTCCGTACATTAATTGATCTTGGTCTTGAAAGTGGCAATAAATGTAAACATACATATTTGAGAAGTAATCATATTCCAGTTTAGTTAACACCTATTCAAAACTTAAACATGCTTTTGAAAAAAGAATGCACCAATTCCAGTTACGACGGCAAGTTTTAATGTGATATTTTATGTATATATTTAGTTTTAGCAAAGGAAAATGAAATAAATCCCTAGAAAAAAAACTCACACACATTTAACACCCTAGCTACCCAAGTATAATTATAAACATTGCTTGGAACCAAAAAAAATGCATGCACTGTCAACGTTATAAAATGTATTGCATTCAAGCAGAAAGACATTGAAATGTACATCATTTGTCTCACAAGGAAACATATAAACAAAAGAGCATATTGTAAAATTCTAATTTTTTAAGGCCGTTTGATTGTGTTACACAAATAGGCTCCGTAAGTCTCGGCACGTGACTTCCGTGATAGTGCGAGATTATTTACTTCCGGGCAATCGGCAGTCGAAGTTATGGCGTTGTCCATAGTTTACTGGGCATCATATGTTGAAGGCCACGGAAAGTTAACCAGGAAGAGTGAGGCAGCGGTGGAGAGTGACCGAGTATTGAAATTTGTTTTTGACAGGGAATTGCGATTCATTAATTCATCGGTTCAGGCCTCCATGCGAAATACATCCTACAAAGTTCAAGTGAGTGCACGCTTCTTCAGTTCTTGTTTATACTTCGCTCATGTCACCTTGCAGTTAAGTTGTTTATTTAGTCGAATTTTTTTGTTATTAATTAACCTATGCAAATACCTGTCATACTGTACACTGTATTTACTGTAGTACAAAACGAACTTAACATATTCCAATATGTAGAAATGTATTTTCAGGGACGTATATTCTGTTAAATTAGTGTCGAGATTTATAACATTCTCAGTAAAAGGCATTATGTACTCAGAGTAGGAAAAAAGATATTTGTGGTTCACTGTTTATTAACTATATTATTTTTTTAAATGAAAATGATTTCATCATTTGAGCAGATTTTTCTTGAAGAGAGTGACAATGAGAATGTGAGGGATACTACTTGTCAGTGTCCTATGGGAGAATTTAAATGTCACCATGTTGCAGCAACCCTACTCTTTGGGTAAGATTAAATAAATACACTTAGTCTGAAACCTTTATGGAATCAGTTGCGGATTCAGGGGGTTTGGGGGTATTAAACAATGTCATTTTGTTGATTTGATAAGACTCAGTCAGTGATAAACACGAATCCATTGTTCTGTATATCTGTGAAAAATACATTAAATACGTAACAGGAAATCACTTTCAATTTTACCATACGGAGTATTTATATCTCAGTTGATTCGATACGCAAGAGCATGCTCTACGTATGAACAATTTCTGAAACGAGTTAAATTATTGACAAGCAAGTTGATGAAACAAGAATATCAACAGTCTCGTTTAAAGTCATCATTTCGTAAATTCTATGGTCGATACAATGACCTTGTCAGCTAATACAATTTATCACTGAATGAAATGCTGACTGACGTTTTTCATACCAATTGTTAGTCCATTATTTATACACTGTATTGATTACGGATTTTTTCCGTTATTTCCTGATTATGACTACGAGCACACGGCGGGTGTGACCGGTCAGCAGGGGATGCTCACTCCTCCATGGCACCTGATCCCACCTCTGATGTTTCGGAGGTCCGTGTTTGCTCTGCTCTTATTTTGTATATTTATTTAATGGACGTTGACATTGAATACTGTTCGTTATTTCCATATCCTTCTTAGACTAACTTTACAAATATTAAATTTGAAATTATAAGAGAGCAAGCAAAACGGACGTCAAATGTAGCTGGCTAAAACACCCTAAATCGGCACCACCCAGGAGAACAGTGACAATGGAGGAACTGTATCCATCTAATCAGCCTAACTACAGGTACCTGCTTCATTTATATCATTCATGGAATAACTGTTAATTTTTTTTTCATGATGTGATCAATTGATTGGCTTACTTCATAATTTGCATAAACGCTTTCGTCATGAAATCAAAAAATGCGTCAGTAATTCCATAAATTTATATACAAACGCATGATTCCACCTTTCCATTTGCTACAATCCCCGCTTCTTCTCGGTCTTTGTCCTGCCCTGCACTATTTTTTTAACCGCGCTTATCGATGAATTAGTACATTGATGGAGAAAATAGAGTAAGTTAATAATTAGTAATTTTACCTCTTACAAAGACATTGGAAATGTTAATATTAATTATAATTTTCAAAGATACAAGTATTTGATTTAATTATGTACATTTGCAGGTTACTATTTTTATGTGATGAAAATGTTTTAACAACAACAAAAATGAAAAATAAAACCTCATGTCTATTTGCATCATAATCACTGATTGAAAAAAAACATGAAAGTGTTTAAGATTGCCTGATTTTCCATAAAACAGAGCACTTAAAAGAGTTGTAGCTGATGAGGATAGATTATTTTGGAGAAAACTCCTTGGGCAGTTGGGGCGGTTCACAGGTTGTTTTTATCTTTCTGAAAATGGAATTCCTTTCTGATTATAAGCTTTCTTATTGATGGATTTTTATCCTTTGAATTATTTTTTGTTTAATTAAGTATGGAACGCCGTCACTACCTTATAGCAGAACACTTTGATTGCATTGCGTCAACCTTCCATTAAATCATGTCAACTCTCTATGACATTTACTAACACTGCTATTGCATTGTGTCAACTTCCTTTTACATTAGGTCAACTCTTTATGACGTTCACACACACTACTATTACATTGTCTCAACCTTCCATCATATTATGTCAACTCTCTATGACATTTACTCACACTGCTATTAAATTGTCTCAACTTTCCATTACATTATATCAACTCTTTATGACATTTACTCATACTGCTATTGCATTGTGTCAACTTTCCATTACATGATATCAACTCTTATGACATTAACCCACACTACTATTGCATTGTCTCAACCTTCCGTTACATTATGACATCTCTGTGGCATTATTAACACCACTATTGTATTAAAGAACTTTCCTTTACATTAGGTCAATTCTTTATGAGTAATAGTAATAGTAATGTGTGTATAACTCTTTATGACATTTACACTCAATACTATTACATTACGACAACTTTCTTTTACATTATGTTAAATTTTTTATGACATTTACTAACACTTTAATGATATTGTGTCAAACTTTCATTGCGTTATATCAGCTATCTCTGATAAACCATGTACTTAGTTAGTTTATTTAATACCAAGAAGCAGAGTAAAAGATTTTCAAAGAATATATGTATTTTCACCGTATAATGTATGGAGCCCCACCCTAACACCAGAAACCCCGACCCTGGGGCAATTAAATTAACAATTTTGGTAGAGGCACTCTTGCTCATTATAAGTATGCACTTAGTTGGTTTATTTAATACCCAGGAGCAGAGGGGAAGATTTTAAAAGAAATAATGCATTTTTACTATATACTTATTTAGCCCCGCCCTAGCACCAGAAGCCTGGACCCCAGGGCCATGAATTTCACTATTTTGGTAGAGGACTCAATTCTGATTACAATCATACTAACAGTTTGTCTTTTTGATATCCAGGAATAAAGAAGATTTCCAAAGATTGAACTAATTTTAGTGGTTTTGGCCCCACCCCTCAGGTGGGCAGGGATCATGAAATTCACAATTTTTGCCCCCCTTCATCCATAGATGATAAGTGCCAAATTTGGTTGAAATTGCGATTGCTTCAGTGGTTGCAGAGAAGAACCTGAAAATGTTCACATGTTAACAGACAACGCACGACGACGGACAAAAACAGATAGCAATAGGTTACAATTGAAAACATTTTTGCCGATCAAATTCTTTGCAATTATAGTAATTTGACTAGCAGTGATATCTTATATTTATATTTGTCAAAGTCTAATTGCTTTCAAACAAAAAGTTAGAAGTTTATAGTTTGTAGCTGTCACTTGAATTACATGTTGATGTCAATTATCTCATTTTCTCTTATGGTTATTGATGCTGTCATGGGTAGTTGCGCAGAAAGGCAGGTTCTACTTCCTGAATTTCACATCCAAGACTGTGTCTAAGAGCCCCTCTGCTAATTGTGAAGTCTTCGTACTGGCGATTGACTTCATCAGAGGTAAGGGACACAAAAATATCAGTCCATTCAAATGCAACGAAAGTTACTGTTGTTTGAATTTCTTGGGTTTCAACTTCCTGTAAAATTAATGAAAAAGTCATTGTTCTGCAAATTTTGTACTAATAATTATTGTTTTAAATAGGAAATAGTTTAGATGATAACTGTGTTTATGCAATGCACAATATAATTTTGAAGGGAACATAAAGTAATGGATTGTCCATATCTCGATTCTGCTTCTGGAGGTTGTCGACAAAGACTTCTCTTCGTTATACAATTGCACCAAAGTCTCTTCGTTATACAATTGCACCAAAGTATGTGTTATCTTCACAAGGGAACCAACTGTTGTCGTCACTTTGGACAAGTCTCTCATAAGAGATACTTGACATGTTCCTGCAGAGTCAAGGAAGTAATACTTCTTACAGATGTTTTCATTCACTTACACAGTTCTGTCCACCTCCTATACAAAACATTCAAGCTTTTCAGTGAATTTGCTTTGCTTTTTCACAATATAATATTTTCTGTGTACATTAAAACCAAGGACTTGCTTTAAACAGAATATAAACTAAGAATTTGCAGAATACTTACTGACACAACCTCGCCTCTAATGGTCATCATTTCCTTCAATGGCGAGGTATGTACAGCTTGAATATCCACCAATTGAGCAGGTGGAGGACAAGCCATTTCAAGAGCCTCCTGCCTCAAACTTTCACTTACTGCTACAGGGCTTGCTTTAGAACCTTGTTTCGATTGGTCAGCACAATTGACTTCACTGCATCTTTCTTTATGTTGCTGTTTAGCAACATAACAGTGCTCCCAACTTGAAATGTGCCAATTTTGCCTATATGCTTAACAGTGTTTATAATGACTTTAATAAAAAATAATGCACTGTCTAATTACAGAACTGGTGTAAATTTCATGAGTCCGTAGAATTACGATCACCCAATCTGATAACAAACAGTACCTATACCTGTGTCCGCAAGACCAACATAGCCTAGTAGTAGAGCGTTCGCTTCATGATCGGGAGGCCCAGGTTCAATTCTCGTTCGCGGCGCCGCGTCAAACCCTAAGACGTTAAAAAAGTTAGGGACTGTTCCTTCGCCAAGCTCTCGGCATCAAAAGTGAAAGTCACGGGTCTTTCGGATATGACCTTTAAAACTTAGGTCCCGTGTCATGGTAGGTACTGGCGCGATAAAGAACCCTCCCTGGTCATTGGCCCTGAGTGCTGAGTATAGGTCTAAATTTGAAGCCCTTCAACGGCATACGGTGACATCTTCATATAAATGAAAAATAACTAGAGGGACTTTAAACAATATTCAATCAAACAATCGTCGCAGAAATTACTTGTATAATTCAAATTCTATATAAAATGAAATGATGAACTTGAACACGAACCTGGTTTTCAGTTTAAAAGACTCCGACCCGGTTAGTGTTTTGCTACACATTTTATACCTTACAGTTTACAACGTCGACACACGAGCAGAATCTGGTCAGGGATTACAAATTCCGTAATTTAATAATACAAACACACAGAATGGTTATTTTTTTCTTTATGATAATAAACGAACTATAAAAATGTACTTAATGCAATTGTAAATATAGTATTATCAATTCAACAGTGTAAACATACCAATCGAAGAATGACCTTAATATTCTCTGTTATCAAACATGTAAAAAAAAGGCTGAAGAGGGAGCGAGCGTAGGAATATTGATAATTTTTATTTGCATATCGGGGGAAAATGATTGTCTAAATAGATGTTGACGTTATTTTTTTATTCTTTAACGTATGACATACACAACATTTTTTTTTATTATGTACATAAATATATCTACTTACCTTGACGGAACTTTATTTGTCGAAACAATGTGTGTGAGTCGCCGCTGACTACAGTTATATATCTTGCATAAAAAGTGAGCACTGATCAAAGATATTTCAAAAAAATAATTCTGCTACATATCCCCCTGCTTAGCTTTGTACAAAAATAATAGAAAAATAAAATCCTGTCAAACAAAAGTAATACAATATAAATAATAAAACCAAATCAATGAACTACATCAGTAAAAAAATGCCATAGTGGCATTTTAAAACATATAACTTATAAATGTCTTAAAAAAAACATCAAAATGTCATCAAGTTTATACACGGTCAATGTCCTTCATTGTTCTGATTGGAAATCGGTTATCAAGTCCATCACTTGCATATCTTTCAATTCTTCAGTATTAGAAAAGTTTATTGCTTTTACGATTTCCGAATGTTCATCTTGGTGTTTGATTTTTCAATGCATTAACTTGAATTGTAATCGATTTTTCTCCTCAGAAATATTGTCTCTTTCTTCCTCATCAATGTCCTCGGCACTCAAGTTCCCTTCTATTTTGTTACAATCCTCGGAATCTTGTGTTGGCTTTAACTCTTCTTCATCAGATGAAATGTCCTCATACAAATCACTTTTCACAGTATATTTTTTCCATTACGTTATTTCAAGTTGCTAGAAAGAAAAGTCAGCTGTTGTTGTGACAATCTGCATTCACTGGGTCCTTGTTTCAGAAACAATAAAATTCTCTTTTCCACTCCCAAACACACTAAATGCATATAATCTAAATGAAATCCTTTAATACATTCAACTCCAATATCTAGAAAAGGAGAGCGGTTTATCTGATGGTCCTTGTATTCAAAGTTCTGAAATTTATCGTCAGTTCTCAAAGTGTGCATCCTGTCTGAGTGAAATATAACGCGGTTGTTCCATCTGCCCTTTATTACACACCTTTCACATCCATAGTATCCATTGAAAGATTTTGTACATTTCAAAAAGGATCTGGCTGGAGCATCACAGACAAATGCTGAAAACGATATTGATAATGTTTCATCGTTATAGCTTACGCCATTTCTCTTAAGTTCTCTCAACTCTTTTAAAAAATCTGACAAATAAGTGTCCAAAGAATCTGGTTTTGAAGTTTCACAAAACAAGGCAACAACAAATGGTTCAAATCCCTTAACATTACAAAGTATGGGCCAAAGCTGAATATTTGTGGACTTAAAAAGTGGTACCCCATCAATGTTTTATGCTGATGTGAAGTCCTTGTCCAGAAAATTGGGCAAAATGACGAGAAACAATTTTCAATAGACCTGTTTCAACTCCAAAATACAAATATTCACCTCCACATAATTCTCTGCTATTGATCTGTCGAGGGGTTTTCATAAGTGTGCGGAAGTCCTTTGGTAATCTATGGCCTCGCCCTCTCGGAATATCCAGGAGATGGTTTAGAGCTTCCCGGGTTACTTTGTGTTAACACTGCCATTCTCTCAATTCACTTTCGAGGCTGACATTTTCCTCTGCATTACACGTATTTATGTCATCGTCATCACTAGATAGTTCTAAGGAATCAGAGGAAGATGTATCAAATTCTTCATTATCTCCACGTTCTAAAGCTCCATCAGTATGTAAGGTGTCGTCTGAATCTCTCGATATGATTTCCTCATCTAATTCGTTTTGGACCAAGTTTTCACCATGTCCTAACTTATTTGGAATTTCATTATCTGTGTCTTCACTGCTTTCAATTATGCCTGCTACTTGAGCATTTGTCCTTCTCCATCTTCTCATACAAGATCTCATATACTCTGCCATCTGAAGTTTCTATGAATATTTATTGAAATGTTCTTTCATAAAATATTTTATTACAATATATACATGCACGTTATAATAAATTCATTGCATTGTCTACATCGAATCTGTTAATTGTTAGTTCAAACTATAAGTAATAATAACTATATTATTATATGAATTATGATGCAATGGTTTCTGATAAGCTTGGACCATTTCACGTCGGTAAAACTTTATACCGCTAAATGCAAAATGACTGATACTTATTAACACCATATTTGCTAATGTGCCAAAAAAATACTCATTAATTGTGACCTCACAGTGACCAAAATGAAAGATAAATCCGATTAATGAAGTCACACAATTGTTTCATCCATGCATGACAAGACAATGATTTATACCCCATACACCGCATGTTGATTTAACCTGAACACTAAATTGTTATTTTATAAAGTAAAAAAAATACTAGCCCCATACACCACATGTTGATTTAACCTGGAACACAATTTTTTTTTATAAAAATAAAAAAAAAATTCACCGACCAAAGCCCAAAAGTTTATTATTTAAAACCTTGTACACCCCCTCTAGATCCGCGCTTGTTATATCTCTTGATTCTGATCTGACCTACATATACATAATATAAGTGTAGCATGGTATATGTTGTTCTATATTAATACTACTTCCTATAAAGTACTAATTTATGTATCTAAATATAGATCAACATGCAAGTTGCATCGTACACTACCAAGTTATTGATCTATATAATGCATAACTGAAATCAGCTTCACGTACAACAATCACATGCACACACGTGTAATCCCTTTGCTGCAATTACTCAGTGTAAACACTCCCTTTTACGCGTTCAATTTGTGCATCAATAACCTTTATTCGTGCTTCACATATGAACTCTACTTCATAATGTAAAACTAGACATTACTTTTCTGTGTCAGTAATAGTACAGTTATTATAATTTTTACCTCTTGCTTCGCCCAGATCGTGTAGGTCTCTTCGTTTTCCTTTGTCCTTTGTCTTCCTTCAAAAGCCCGCGCTTTAATCGTAACACTTCCTGTCATGAACCGGAATTAGAGTTACCCGCCCATTAATACAATTTTTTTTATAAAAACATAAAATCTTTGCCTATTTTAAATACATATTTGAATATCAAACTGATTGAACTGTTTCTTATATATATTTATATAACCGATTTACATTTTATTAATAAAAATATAACGTTATCTATTTGTAAAATTATTTTTTTTCAACGTCAATTAAACGTTGTGTTAACGTCGAATTGTCGACGTCTTTAAGAGCCTATTTCAAAATAATATTTTTTCCTTTTTAAAGTAAACATAGTTTGATAAATATGAATTGAAAAAAAAAATAAAATTGATTGAAAGCCTTCGATTTAAAACGTTGATTCAACGTCAATACAACGTTGAAATGCGACGTTGTTTCAACGCTGAAAAAAAGGCTGACGTCACGACCAAATATCAACGTTGAATCAACGTTGAAACAACCTTGCGTGCCTGCTGGGTTAACTCACATTTCGGCTCTTCATCTGTTATGGATAACATGGTGCTCGAGTCTGAAATAATTAATAATTCATTCAATCAATCACTTAAAATATTTTTTTTTTCAAATCTTGCGTTAAAATTTCAGATACCTCCACACAACACCTTGCCGTCCACGTTACGACACGCCATAGTATGGAATAATCTAAGTGTATCTGTACCATGTGACTTTCAAATGAAATAACTAAGGATGAAATCCTGGGTAACAGTACTTTCTCACACTTAATAATATTTAATGTTTACCCAAGCGCAGATGTAAAGCGACTAGGGATTAAGTCCTTTACTGTAGAAGAGAACTTAAGTTCTTTTGATGATGCCTTGCCGTTTTTAGACTGAGGATTTCTTTTCTTTTTTTCGTATATAACTTGAATACAATAATCTTAAATCAGAATAAATAAAAAAAATAACCTTGAAAAAAAAATGTCACCGGTTGCTGTTAATTTAATTTCCGTTACTTTGTATCTACATAGGTAAATAAAGTTTGTGATATTGCGGCACTCTCCGCGAATCAATAACTGAGGAATGTCGGTAACTGTTTGAATTTCTCTTATTTGACACTCCACTTGGACAGCATTTAGATGCTTTGGTGGAGAAGCCCTCGCATAAGGACAAAATGCAAAATATTCTACCTTCTGGTAATATCTTATTTTTTTCTTTTTTGAATCTTTAACTCTGGATGGTATTGGTCAAAACTCTTTCTGGCATTTCCAAATTTAAATATAATTGTCCTTCCAATAGGCCTGAAATTAAAAATGCATTTGATAAAAATATACATAAATATTTTACAATGAAACATTTTTTTTAAACCCATTTGTAATTAGGGCCCCGCAAGGATTTGCGGGTGCCCTTTAGTAATCACTCTGTCTGTCTGTCTTTCTTCAGTCCACAGATTTCCTGTTTTTTCATAATAACTTGTTTCTAATGGTTGACCAATTAAGTTCAAATTTGGTTTGTTGGTTGAATAGACACTTTGACATATTTTGATGCTAAGTTTGTATTTCTATGTTTTCTGGTTTCAGCTGGGGTGGATTCCTTTACTGTAAATTAGAATAAATGGGCAAAGAGGGATACCCTCTGAAAATGTTCCCATTGTAAACTTTGAAAGCAGCAATGAGTCACCTGGGATTAATTAGCTTTCCTCTTAAAGAAAATCCAAGGCATTATTACATTGAGATTAATTGCCACCTCTGTCTGCAAATGAAGTTTGTTTTGAAGTTAAGTAAATTTGGAATGCTATGAACACTCTAAAATGTGGATTTTAATATAAAAAATTATTGTGCATACATTATTTTTCTTTTCTCTTAAAATACCCTACTCAATGAGTTATGATTTCATTGAATTCTAAAAAAACCAAAAAAGAAGATACATTTAAAAAAATATATTTTTACTACTTTTTTTCTCTATTTAAATTCAAGAATTAATTTTAAAGGTATTTGGTTAATAACCCCATTCTATCATAGTACTGAAAAAGTTTTATTGTTAATTTAGAAGGAATTAAAGACAGAATGGTACAATCAATCCCTTGGGTTTAATTATCTAGCCTAATGCAGAAAATTTAGTAGGCTTATCTTGGCACGCAAAAGATCGTTTCTCTGGAGTTCGAAAATGAGTAGGCTCACTGGGGGCCGCCAGAGAAACCAAAAACTTTACCGATCAATTAACCTAATAGGAATAGTCCGCCGAAATATGGCTGAAAAATTGCCGACTCGGCGTTAAACAATATACAATCAATCAATCTGTCACTTTAAGATTAATGAAAACCTTTGTCTTCAACTGCTGTTTGTTTAGAAGTTAAGGTCAAGCCTTCATGGTATTTGCATGCATTGAAGCCTGACATTTTATTATATAAAACAAGCTTCATTATTGTTTAAATATAAAATTCAATGTTAAGTTGTTCTTTAATGCCTTTTAGGAAAAACATGGATATTATTTGCAGGTTTTTTGGATAATCATGAATTAATCTTGAAATTTTAAGAATACAGTTGCTGTTGCTTATTTTTCACATATTTTTTAAACATTCCGTAAGTTGCACCCTTTTAATTCTACCCCATGGTGGGGCCCTTGCTGACTGGTCAGTTTTCTAGTTACATACTCGAGCGGACGTAGCAGGCAATCCACAGGAAGATAAGCATTTTGGGGTATTCTCTTATTAAGCCATCAGTTATGTCTTCATACACTTCAGATGTAGGACACCTACAATTCTTTAACTAAAAAATGGGCATTGAAACTAGATTTCAACAAAATGATGGTATGCAGTGTTCTGCTAATTTGTGTTCATGCAATTTTTTAAAAGAGAATATCAATAATAATGTTTTTTTTTAAATTTTAAGTATATGTACTTACATCCCCTTTATATTTCGTTACATCATTGTAGATTTCTCTATAATAGAGTATGAAAACTGCTGGGCGTTTATATTCCAATCCTGCGACAGAACACCTGCTTTTATTGAAACTTGAAAATCAGGTCCCGTCACTCAAAAGTCAGTCAGTCATTGGTTTAAAAAAATCCTTTGTATTTTCTCTTTAATGTTTACCATTGACGTCACTCTCTATAACCTTTTATATTGTCTTTATCACAATTTCCTCCTTATGTCTTTGTAAAAAAATATCTTCCTTTTTACGTTAACCCTTGTGTGGGCTTCATTCCATTTCCCATTGCATTGTGTCTGTTCCCCATGAGAAGACTTTAACATGAAATCTGCCATGACACAGAGATACCCTGTCATTTACCCCATTCATGTTTTAAAACATAGGTTATGGTCTATGAATAACAAAACACCCATTGTTTGACCCCGGTGTATATCTGAGAGTCCCCTTCACCCAAGGACGCTTTGTCCCAAGTTTGGTCAAAATTGGCAAGAAATGTGAAAAGTTTACAGATTGACAGACAGGCGGACGGACGACGGACAAAATGTGATAAGAAAACTCGCTTGAGCCTTAGTTTCAGGTGAGCTAAAAATGGTACATGCATTCTATTTACAAACATCTCTGTACAACATAGACAGACTGTTTTAATATTTTTGACACAACAAGGGTAAGTACATGTACATTTAGAAAAAAAAAATCCATTATTAGCAAATTTATCAAGATGTATGATGATCGTAAGATATTCATAAAGCCACTGAAAGGGAGTATCACTCATTCATTAAATTTCTTCGTGAATTTCAGATAATTAAAACTTTTTGCAAATTTGTTTTCTTTGTCTTCTAAAACATAAAATTGTATAAATCCAAAAATTTAGAAGTACCTCGGGTAAGATAAGTCCCAAGTATATAGTAGTAAAACAATAGCTCAGTAGAGCACAATATTTCCATTCCACTCTCCGATGATAAAACAGTTCATGTATCATTCTGCCCATTCTGAAGCATCCCAAAGGGTCGTCTCTTTTCGTGTTTAGTGCCATGTCGCTTCTTTAATGAAGAGATAAAAAGCAATTCAACAAATAAATTTAAAAATACAGTTTAAGTTTATGATTCATGGCCGTCGGAACAAGGGAGGAGGGAGGGGTTTATCGCCCGAAGCAATCACAAATATACATGTAGTCGCCCGCCTGGCGCAGTGGTTAGAGCGTCTGGTCTAGAGTCGCTAAGTAAGGAGTCAATCCTTACGTCGCGGGTTCGACTCCCACTGCGGGACGTGGAAACCGGTCCTTCGGATGAGACCGTATAAACCGAGGCCCCGTGTCGCAGTAGGTGCTGGCACGAAAAAGATCCCTCACTGCTCAAAGGGACTGAGTGCCGAGCATAGGACAAAATTTGTAGCCCTCCACCGGCATGTGGTGGCGTCTCAATATGAGTCAAAAATTCTCGAGAGGGACGTTAAACAATATAAAATCAATCAAATATAAATGTATACAAAATGAAGGCCTTAAAAATTGTGTTTTACCATGTTTTGATGGTTTAGCCCCCCTTTTTTCTATTGGCCTCACACTTTCAATTTGCTTCGAACTCCTACGTGATTTAGAGATTTAAATGCATCCAATAAAAATAAAAAATCCCTGACATAACCAAATGTTTGGGAACTGGAACGCACTTAAGAAACAGAGGTACACAATACGACTAAATGCATTTAAAATCCCCAAAAAAGTCTGCCTTAAAATTCAAATTTTTATATTTCTTGAGTTTTTACAGTCAGTAAATCAACAACTTAAACGATCTGTGATAGATATGACTAATATATCGTTTACATCCACTCAGCACAGTCCTGTATAACCTCTGGCTGGTTTGGTTCTTTGTGTTCATCTGGCGGGAATGAAAGAGCACGTAATGGAAAAACACAATAATGGAAGCGACGATTATCTAAACGTGTTACGTTTGTAAACGAATGTAGACAGGAATGCTTAGGTGATTAAACCCCGCTTGAAAACCGTAAGGGTATGTAGAAATAGGTATGTTTGTCCATACGTTCGTCTGTCTGTTACTCTTTGGAGTACCCATCTCTTAACCGCAACTCCTCTTCTACCACTAGGTGAAAAATGAAATTTTCGCAGAATATTTGTTACATTCTAGAAGAACTTGGATTTAATTCTACAAGTGGTAATCCTACTTATACATATACTTCTCTTTCTAAGGAAGAAATTCTTCAAAATCACCTGTCAGTTTTGAATACTTTTAATATTCCACAGAGCCAAAATGAATTTGAACTACCTTATATATATTGGATTCCGAAACTTCATAAGAATCCTTACAAACAAAGATACATTGCAGGTTCCAGTAAATGTTCAACCAAGCCTCTTTCGTTACTTCTCACTAAAATATTGACAGTAGTGAAGGAAAAACTTCAAGAGTACTGTACAACTATATATTCAAGAAATGGTGTGAATCAGATGTGGATACTAAAAAATTCTAAAGAACCTTTGGACAATTTGAAATCACAAGACTTTACAAAAATCAACAGCATAAAAACTTACGACTTTTCAACTTTATACACAACAATTCCCCACGACAAATTAAAATCCAGGCTTTTTGATATCATTGACAGCTGCTTCTTCAACAAAAATGGAACTCGTAAGTTTAATTACCTCGTCATTCGTCATTTGAAAAATTATTTTGTTAAAACAGATTCTGATTGCCCACATAAGGACTCTGAAGTTGACATCAAAAAGATGCTTGAGTTTCTGATTGACAATATCTATGTGGTTTTTGGAGACCAGGTATTCCAACAGTCTATTGGAATACCCATGGGTACAAATTGCGCTCCGTTATTAGCAGACTTTTTTTTATATTCATATGAAGCAGAATTTATTCAAAATCTTTTACGTGATAAGAAGAAAACACTTGTTGTGGCCTTCAACTCGACATTTAGATATATCGACGACGTATTGTCAATTAATAATGATAATTTCCATTCCTACGTCGACACGATATATCCTGGTGAGCTTGAGATAAAAGATACCACAGAATCCGACACTTCTGCTTCGTGCTTGGATATTTTACTTGAAAAAGACACTAATGGTAATCTAACAACCAAGCTATATGATAAACGTGATGACTTTAACTTTTCTATCGTCAACTTCCCTTACTTATGCAGCAATATACCTTCATCACCTGCATACGGAGTATTTATATCTCAGTTGATTCGATACGCAAGAGCATGCTCTACGTATGAACAATTTCTTAAACGAGGTAAATTATTGACAAGCAAGTTGATGAAACAACAATATCAACAGTCTCGTTTAAAGTCATCATTTCGTAAATTCTATGGTCGATACAATGACCTTGTCAGCAAATACAATTTATCATTGAATGAAATGCTGACTGACGTTTTTCATACCAATTGTTAGTCCATTATTTATACACTGAATTGACCACGGATTTTTTCCGTTATTTCCTGATTTTGACACCGAGCACACGGCGGGTGTGACCGGTCGGCAGGGGATGCTCACTCCTCCATGGCACCTGATCCCACCTCTGATGTTTCGGAGGTCCGTGTTTGCTCTGCTCTTATTTTGTATATTTGTTTAATGGACTTTGAGATTGAATACTGTTCGTTATTTCCATATCCTTCTTACATATTGCCATTGTGCACTTTCTAATTTTACGTTTTGATCTTACACATAATTTGAGCTTTACAGCCAAAACAAAACATGGACTTGGCCATTGCAGCCATATGGGGGCGAGGGGTATCCTTATGTGAGCTCATTGCTCACAATACCTCTAGCGTTATGGGAAAGGCAAAAATCTAAACGTGTTCGATGTTTAAAGGGATAGTCTCTAAAGTTGAACAAAATACTAGTAATATACTTTTTTGCATTGGGATTAACGGACCCTGTCAAATTATGCTAGTATTTCAAGCTTTGCACTCAACAGGGTGCTTCACGTATCACTAATTTAATAAACTAACTGCTGGGATGAATTTTTATCATCCACACAAAAATTCTTACCGTTTAGCACGTTAAATATTGAATTTATGTTCATATTTTTTAACATTTTCAATCTACTACCTATAATTTGAATTGTTAATAAGTTAGGACTCAGAAAATAAGATAGATGTGATGAGGAATCAAATGCTTCACGTCTTGTCCATAGTCCCTCTTGTTTGACAATTCTACCACTGTGTTTTACTCAAATTAATTCCTTCATTCCCACACATGGCACATATGATGGCATATATTTCGTTGGAGAGGGGGTACCGATCCACGTATGAACATGTTTTAATAACATCCTTTTCCAGTGTAGGGCGTAATACAGTCTACACGAGTACGTTTTTTTTCTTCTTGTGTAAAACACCGACAGCGATGCACAAAGAAATGATAAGTACAATCGCGATAAAGCTAAGAATTACGATTGCGATTTTAGGCCCACTTCAAAAAAAGGAAGGGCATATTGCTTTGCTGCTGTCCGTCTGTCCATTTGGTTTCTGTTCATTTTCTTCACAACCGTTGCACATATTGAAATGAAATTTGGTTTGTTTTAAACATATTTTATTGTATAGTTCATACAAATGAAATTTGGTATACTTGTATATCAGATGAATATCTAGGTTAAGTTATGTTTGGGGTACGATCGCATCATTTTCGACAGTTATGCCTCTTGGACTTAGAAATATTCCAACTATTTGCAGTTCGCGTTCATTTTGTTTGGAGAGGTTGCACATATTGAAATAGAATTTAGTATACAGTATTCAGATGAATATCAAGTTCTGTTTTGGGTATGATTGCACCATTATTTATAAAGCCATGTCGCTTGGACTTACAAAAATTCCAATTTGTGGGGGAGGGGGGGCATATGTGTTTTACAAACATCTCTTATTTTATGTTACTCAGTATTTGGTGCATAGCTAAATTAACACGATATCACATTTATTCATTATTTATTGTTGAATTTACAGAGGTATTTGTTCTCTGAGACATGTTATATAAATCTAACCTGTAACCTGCAAATGTTGTTTATATATATTGCTTATGAGTGTTTTTTTTTGTTGGATTGCGACTTTTTCAATGTATTCAAATTTTAAAATAAAGTGCCGCACCACAGCACGATACACCAGTCTTAAAAATTCAATTTTCTTGAACACGTTTAGAGATCAAACGAGACCTACTATAATAGCATCTCAATTAACGAAATTAGTTGCGAGAAAAGAAACTATTTTGATTGGCCGAAATCTACCAGGAAAGCCCGGGTCTCCGATTTAGATTGCGTACCATTTTTCGCTCATTCTCATCGGAGACCCGAATAAAGCACTATCATCTATTTAGCACTACTTGTGCCTAATTTCAAACTAATCGTCCCAAACCTATTTGGACTGGACATTTTGTCATTAAGGGTCCTCTGCACTGCCAGCGAATTAATTTCCCAAACTATACATATCGTACTAAATTACAACACGACAATTGGTGGGGTGGAGGTACCCAAAAGCCCAGTGTATGAGCAGATATTACGTGAGGTCGAGCGATAACAACATGCCGGCACCAGCCAATGGACAAATCAGCAGAGACGAGGAGGATGGTACTCAACTCGATGTGTTGAAGCAAAGGTTACAGGAGCGAGAAGAGACCATTTAACTACTGGAACGGGAAAGAGATGAACAGCGCCATCGGATGGAGGAAAGCCAACGAGATCGATGGCAATAAGAGGACAGAGAAGACGAAATAGACAACAACTACGACGTCTTCAAACCTACCACAGCATGTCCTTGTGGGAGATCCCAGCGCCAAACAACCAAGCTGTCGCTCCAAAAGTTAAACTGGACAAGTATGATGGAAAATCATCAATTGCCCAGTGGTGGCTCAAGTTTATGACTTTTATGTCGTTGCAAACACTATCAAAATCATTAGCCATTGACACTTTGCCATTTTACTAAAAGGGGGCAGCAGAAAGTTGGTATTTTTCTTAAGATGTATCCATAAAATGTTATTTAAATAGACTCTATCCGACAGGCCATCTACAACCGTTTTACGCTATCATCTTGCCACATCCTACAGCTGTTGGACGCCAAGCAGAATTTTGTATTAAATTATCGTAAGTATCTTATATTGAAAGCATTTATGAAGATTTTTTTTCTAATTGGTATGACGTTATATACATGTTATTACATTTCTGGAAAAAACTTTACATCATAGGATGGTGGAAATGTCTTGAGTTATTATCACTTTCAATGTCAATAAGACAAATATTTAACTTGCTAAAATAATTTTATAATATTTGAATTTGAAAAATATCCGATCATTACACGTTTAAGCATATAATGAGTGTCTTTAACGAAGAACTTTGATATGTGTTTAATTATCACTTATTCGAAGCTTTAATTTTATCATGTAAATAATCATGATAATTCATTTACTGTACGCCATTCTAATATTGCCTCATTCATCCTCTCAATAAGAAAACCAATAGTTATAACATAAAAAAACCCAAAATTTATAACATAAAAAACAAAGAAAAATATTTCTAAATGTTAAAATTTCTCTTTATTACTTATGTTGCAGTGTACCATCTAAAACTAGCTACTTGTTCATTAAAATAAAACATTGGAGAATAAAGAAACAATTGCTGGTCTGAATGGGGGGTTTCATCATGCTATGTCTGTTTTAGCAACTTAAAAAAGCATGATATATCGATTACTGTACAAGTTTTACAGATGCTCATAAAAGAACATGTTTTGAGGTACTCTGAAATATGTACTTGTACTCTGTTGGGTCTCGATGATTAACACGATATCACATTTATTCATTATTTATTGTTGAATTTACAGAGGTATCGATGAAATGTTCATACCCCATTTACATAGTAGATAATATGACTGGTTGACGTAAAAAAAAAAATCCCTGTAATATTTAAAATCAACCAATGATATTCTGTTCTACATTCAAATGCTTAATTTCATTACTCTGAAATGTGTTCAATTATTTTTTCATAAACTAGAGATTCGTGTTTGTTGAATAGATGTGTTAGCTTTTTATAGATGACCGGCAACTTAAACCGTCAGAATATCCTTTATTTCTTTTTTTATTATGATGATTTCAGATTTGAACAATGTATTGTATAAATAATATTCAAATGGTTTGAACGCAAGTTGTAACAACTTACTCATGTATTCATGTTCTCGCAATGAAATGTTACAACAGTCAATGTGTACACATAGGAAGAAAAAGGAAAGAAAATATTGATATACAATCGTGTTTGTTTAGAAAAATAAAGAAGATGGGTGGATAAGGCGGACGAAGTGCCTGTATTGCTACAGATAAAAAGTGAAAATTTTAATGTCAATTATATCCAATATTTGTCCTCGAAAAAGCATACACACACTTAAAAGAACGAAATCGATCATTTTTTTAAACTTTGACAAAAATTTTCAAATATGAGTGGGTCTTTCCTCCATCTATTTGAATGATTATCCTAAAAGCTTGCAATTTTGCAATAAAATATACATGTTTTGGTTTACAACAACGTGGAGCGAAGATCAAGTATACCTTAAAAGTACACATTTATGACAAAACATTCCCATCTTTTCGAAAATACTACAAGTCATTAGGACTTGGTCATATCACAAACATGATTTAAATGTCCGACATTGTCATGAGCCATGTAGCATAGTGGTTTGCGTGTTAGTCATAAATAATACGTCGGATTTTTTTTGATAGGGTTTGAATCCCACGAAAATCATCTTATATTTTTATAAAATAAAATTTTTAAACGAGATTTTTTTTTCTCTGAGAAAAGTAATTTTTTTCATATTTTCATAACTTTTAATAATGAGAAGTTAATTTAAAACAAATCCAAATAAAAGATATGAGATAAAATGGTAACGTTATTGTAAACTTTGTTAAATGAAAACATATTTTCCTTTGTTAAGTGAAAACACACTTTTATCATTTTTCTCTTGTAAAGACAAAACATACTTTAATCCATTTTCCTTCCTGAATTGAAGACATATTTTATTCATTTGTTCTTGTTTCTGGCAGATGTACATTAGTATTTGTAACATACTGGCTCACATCAGGTTTGCCCTTTGTGTGGGATGATCCAACTTTCACTTACGAGGTGTCGCATTTGGCCATTGATCTTGGCAATGGATCTGTACGTTATTTTTATTCTATGCACCTTACATTTGCTGTACAAAAGTGACAGTTGTATCCTATTCAAAGTTACTAGTAATCTTTTTCTATTCACCATATAATTGCTGTGAAACAATTTTCAGTTGTCTCTTATTTCATACAAAACTGAATAGTAAAACTATACAAATACCTATCCTCTGTATAATAATATTATGTCATATCATTTTCAGGTGCGAGGGAAGGCCAAATTAAGAAACCAGGAAGACACTAAATGGTTGTCTTCTGACGGCAATCATCAATTTGAGTGCAGCATATAAGTACGGGGTTTAAGTTTATAAATTTCATCTTAATCTAATCTTAATTAGTCAGGAAGGATAACGTAAAAAATGTTTAAGAACCGTCAACATGCGGCTTGAAATTAAATAAAAGCATGACGCAAATATCATTCTATGCATCCTAATTTTTTTAGTTTTAATGGAACACGACTTTCATGAATCAAGATACCAATGTCATTTGCGTAAAGTAAGATTAAGACTTGACTCGACTATATACTAAATGTATATTAATTGAAAAGAAGGATACCATAGAAGTATAGTAAAATTCATTAGATTGAGAATGGGACTTCTTTACACTCAATTAACTGAAAATCAGTTTTAATTTAATGTGTGTACACTTTAGGTACTTCAGCAGACTGTTTGTAATGAAGATAGAGAAGACCAATCACCAAAAGAACAGTGGGAATGCCAAAGCCCTTGAGAATGATGCCAGGGATACCTCATCAGCCCTCCCAGTGGTATTGTGCCATCTGAACTCTGTGACAGCTGATGAAGTGAACAAGGAGGTTGAGAATCTGTGACCCATACTACACATGGAAATCAGGATCCTAGAAGGCATTGCCCTGCCAATGGCCCTAGCAAGGGTGGAATGATTTGTTTGATATAATTATTTATTACAAGTAAAAGGAAAACAAAAAATAGATATATATATATACTTGAATCATTTCGACTATCCTCCTTTCCTTAATCTTATAAAATTTGTCTATAAATAATTGTTATAGTTCCTGAATGCTGCTAAACGGTACGAACTGTTGAGGACTGGCATCAACTAAATCAAGGAGGTCCTCATCCCATACTACCAAGAGAGCCTGATGCCAACCTGCGCAGAGGTCAACAGGGCAGAAACAAGGACATTGGGGGATTCTGCATTCTCAACGAGGTCGGAAGTGTTCAACTCCCAGGTATATGTTTGACAAAATATTCGTAAAAAGCTGCAGAATTTTTTCTTTATAGGTTAGAATATCCCCTTATATTAAGAATGGCTTTTTTTAATGACAGAGAACATAAAAAAAGTCCTTTGTTGAAGAGAGCGAAGATAACAGTGAACTTTATTCACAGGTTTAATGTTTTCTATGACAGAATTTTTTTGTGTTCTTTTTTTGTGTCATTCTACACTTGAATTACTTTTAGCATGAAGATCAGGTGGCGACAATAGTGGGTGACCATGTGGCAGTGAGGGCTGACCAGAAAAAGCAGAAACCTGTGAGGGAGGAAGTGGTCAAGCTTGGGGGGAAAACCAACCAACCATAGTGTCAGGCTGAACGGGTGATAATTTGTAATACTTATTTAAAACCTTTAGTGCTATTTAAGGAATGAAGCTTATTTCAACTTATGTTGAAATAAACTTCATTCTTTAAATCAAATCTCATCTGAAGGAACGCCCCATTTAGTCGCTATTTACGACAACCAAGGGTTACTGTGGACCTATTCTAACCCGGATCCCCATGGGGATATTTTGTCTATTATGTATGAAAATGAATGAGTTTGCTGACAGCATGAGAGTCGACTTGTTGCAGACATCCATGCTGATTGATTATGTTAAACATTTTTAACGAGTTATAAATTTTTATTTCAATTGGTTATGCCTCTATCATTTGTTTGTATTTTTATTAAAAAGGTCTACCATTGTCTAAAATAGTGCATTATTGCGATATTTTAGAGAGTATTAAATTTTTTTGCAATTGATTATACCCTGTTTGTTTGTATTCTATTGAAAACGACTACCATTGTGTATCATAGTGCACTTGCGAACCAGCTATTGTTTTAAATGTTTTATACAAGTATCTTTGAAACGCAATTAATTTAAATCGGAAAAACCTATTTCCTCCTCTGATTTTACCAATCAATGATTTCTTACAAATGTTTATTTCGTATAATATCTTGAGGTTTAACCGTTAAAGCCCATGATAGAGAAAGTCATAGTGGTTGTGATCAGCTTAAATATGGAACGTCATATATATTGTGGGTGTAACCGCTAACGCCCATAATATAAAAAGTCACATTGGTTGTTATCAGCTGAAATACTGTGGAATCACAAATTTTCGTGGGGGTTTAATTTTCGTTGTTTTCGTGGTATGACAAGACCCACGAATTCATGTCCACAACGAAATGTAAAATTTCACGCACATAAGTCTTCATTAATTCTTGATCCACGAAATCAAATCCCCACGAACCAAGCAATTTTCCTCAAACCACGAAAATTTGACCCCACGAAAATATGTGATTTTACAGTATAGGCCGTCATGATATACCGGTACGGTACTATAACGTTTTTGAGACGTCAGTGATCCATTGAATGTTTACTCAAACCTTGACTATGACCACAATTATGACCTATGTGGGTGGGGTCTGGAAACCCCATGACGTCAACTATGACGTTATCTTGACTGTATGCTGACTATGTACTGTCCCCCTTACTACTTTCAAATGTTCATTCGCCAGAGAGTGGACTTCGTAAAATATGGGAGCTACTACAAGAAAGATATGGTCCTCTTGAAATGGTTGAAGCAGCACTTAACAAAACAATAAACAACTTTCCAAAACTTGTTACAAAGGACATGAACAAGTTGTATGATTTGTTAGACGTTCTGTCTGAATTGGAAATTACCAAATGTGATGAACACTATTTTCATTCACTGTCTTACTTTGACACATCAACATGAATCATTCCAATTGTCAACAAACTACCCTACGCTCTGCAAAAAAAGTGGACAAATCGCAACAAACAGTATGGTGTGCCATTCCCACCATTAACATTTTTTTAATTGACTTTGTTAGAGATATGAGTCAAATGAAGAATGACCCGGCATTCGCTTATAAAAGTTCACGAACATCAGCAAGTTCAATACCAAGGAGGGAAAATAAAATAAAGACTTTATTATGAATCGTAAGACTTGTGTACTGCATAAAACGTCAAATTCATAAACCTAAATATTCATTACTGAACTGCAGACAGTTTCTAAACAGAACACATAGCATGTCACATTTCTGAACTAGACTCTAGAGCAAAGATATTGCTTCTTATTTGCCGTGATTTATTCGTTGCTGCCATGCCCATGACCAAAGGAATAGCCATGTTGCTCTATACGCCCAGAAGGTGAGTCTCGGTTGGACAATAATTGGCGAGATATGCTTAAACAAGGCACACTTACCTGCAAATGTTTCAGTGAACAAAACATACTTGCATGACACTGGAAGGCCTTCCTTACTGCAGCCCTGTAACAACACACTCACATTTAAGGATCCATGCATCGACCAGGAACAGTTTTCCTCTGTGTTCGAGAGAACCCAAAATGATGATAAGCCAAGACCTTCTCAGGAAGACATTGTTTTCCTCGATTTTATGGAAAGTGAGTTTCATCGCTACCAAGTGGGAGAATGGACAAGTCCCCTCCCTTTTAAGCTTGGACAACCCAGACTTCCAAACAAGCAGTCAAGAGAGCCAAAAATCTAGATTCCAATCTCAGGAAGAATCCTACAAAGATGGATCATGCCCTAATTTTCATAGAAGGGATCTTCACAAAAAGACATGCTAAAATAGCCCCATCATGAGGGTTGTACTTGCCAATATTTGCCATATATCATCCTTAAAAGCCAGGAAAAATTATGAATACTTGCAAATATTTGCCATTTATCATCCTTAAAAGTCAGGAAAAATTAGGATGGTCTTTGACTCCTCAGCTTCCTACAATGGAACGATGTTATCATTATAGGCATATTGTGATGTATTGTTTATTTTCAGTATTTTACAGTTTCATGTCTTGTTACAAATAAACAGAAAATTGTTTATTGTTTTTATTGGACCTTGCAAGACAAAGGTAACGTCCGCCCGTGTACATGCGGCAGTGAGGCAGATCATGTAGTGTGCTCGTTAATTTATATGGTACATCGTGGGACGGATTACAAATTCTCTAAAACAAATCATAATATATTTATTATCTTATTATACGCATCAATTTCTCCAAAAGAACAAAAATACTTTTTCAAATCGTTACAACAGTGGACAGGAGCATTCCATGTGTTTTGTAGCAATTTATTGTGAAAAGGCACCAAACCTCATGAAATACATGGCTTCAGTCCAGAAACTAAGTTCTGACATTGGGGAGATACCTGAATTCCATTATGATGAACAATTCAGGAAATGGAGGGCCGGTAACCTAGACCAGAAGCCTTGAAAAATCATTAGCTCTGAGCTTCATTCGATAGCTTTGCAGATTGGATTAAAATAAAAAAAAATGTTCCAAACGGAGAGAAAAACAATTCGACCAAAGCAAAACCAACAGCAGCAATTTCGCGTCGAAAACATAAAAAAGCCATGTTTTAGCTTCAATAACAATGCTTGACAGTATATCAGATCAAACTGCGAGTATGCTCACATATGCAGCAAATGTTTCGGAAATCACACCAAAAAAGACTATCGGGTTTCAGACAACTACAAGAAACCTGATCACACAAGCACAAAACAAGTAAACATTCAAACTATACTCAAAATTAATGTTGTGACTCCCATTTGTGTAAAGATTAAGGGAACATGTGGATCATTTCGAAAGATGAAGCTTGCGACTATTTATATAACAGTCTAGCTGTAATACTTAAACATAAAAAACTTACAGAACAAAATGTCATTAGTAAGCGCTAAAAAACGTGTTCGGTGGAAGATTTTTAGCGGGGGCTTCATTGCTTCAAAGCGACCAGTCTGTAAAGCATGTAGCCTATCCACAACATAACATTCCAGTGGCTTTAAGGGACAACGCAAGACACAAGAAAGAGATCATCACACCAGTTACTGAGCCAACCTCATGGGTTAACAACCAAGTCATTGTGGGGAAACCATTAGTAGGCCTTTCAGCTGCTGCTAGGGTTCAGAGTTATGAACGTTAACTCATTGCTGAAACTTGTTTAGAGGATGTCCAAGGTGTGTATATTTATAAGCAAGTCAGTTTTCGCGTTTCCCAAGAGTTTCTATTAAGAATCCAGTGGTTTTAAAATTTAGCACTAATGATTAACGTATCTATCATAATAGTTGTTGACATCGTTGAATTACACACGATTGTTTTTTAATTCAAACAAAAGGCCCATTGGCCACATCTCTCACCCTAGCATATGCAATACAAGATCACACTGCATTAACTTTAGCAGACAAATTAATGACCGAATTAATTTTTTGGATTAGGTGTTCCAAACCAAATCCACTCTGACCAAGGTCGAGAGTTATATTCAATATTATTTTCAAATTTATATTTATTAGGTTTAGGATGTACGGATCCAGGTATACCCTATTTAGATGTTAATAAATTCCTCTCTCCTATATCAAATTCAGAAAAATAAAACTCCAGAAATATTCGTCCACGTGTACCATTTATAACCTTACAAAGGAAACCAAACTCCTCGCATTGCTTTCTTACAACATGTTTGGTCCCCAGAGGCAGCTTGTGTCAGTCCTGAATGTATTCCCCAATATCATTTCAATTCCAACACTGAGGATGCACCCTAATGCCTTTTCAGAAATTCACCACAAATACAAAACTAGGTTCCGTAAAAAATGTAAAGCCAAAACAAATTTATTCACCATAATTTTCTGTTTTTTTTTTTTTTTAGGATGGACGTTGTAGTGCTGATTGTTGATGAAAGTGATTACAATCTCTGGACGCCAACTTTGTTTATGAGAAGGGTACGTAGATTTAGCCCTGTGCCAGATTGTCCTTATACCCTACCCTTCAACAACTACTGAAAGTTAAAGAAACACTGCAAGGAAATTTATATTTCACTTATAACATTACCAGGTTCAGCACAATACCCCGATAAAGGTATATAGCTTCATTAAGCAAGGTATTACAAATAGATATATCAAGGTATTTTATGTTGTTGACAGTGTGTCTACTCGTGCATGAAAAGCAGTTTTTTTTATTTTCCTTACATAAAATACCTTGATCAAGGTATTTGTAATATCTTGCTAAAGCTAAATACATGTATCTTTATCAAGCTATATACCGTTATCAGGGTATTGTGAAGAACCTAAGTACAGAGTTGCAGTGAAAATGCTTGAATCTTAAAGAACGGGGAAACTGATTTGAGGAAACATCTTCACCTGTACAAAAGATTAAAAAACCAAGGCTGTATAGATGTTACTGACCTCTTCCTTTCAGAAACTCGACGCCAAATTTATAAGCACTCGAGGAGACCCGATGTCAAGACTCGTCCTACACTAGAAGAAGCCATCCACGGAAGAATGTAAAAGGAAAGCACTGGAAGAGAGGAGAAGGTTGAAAGTAGATATTCTAGAGTGTCCTTTCTATTGATATTTAAATTCTTTTGTTCAAAATCTTTTATAAAGCGATGATTTTATTCAGCCCCCCCCCCCCCCCCCCCTGGAATATGCACGGTTGTTAAATTTATATACTAAAGCAAGAAAAAAAAACTTAATATGTAAAATTAAAGGTTTGAAGCATTAGAAGTCATCGAGATAGGATTTTAACGTTTGGTCGAGTTTACCTTTTTTTGCATGTCCAGATTGATTGATTGGTATACTAATAACGTCCCGCTCCTGATTATTTCATTGATATGGAAACGTCACCATTGCCCCTGACGGGCTGAAAATTTAGGCCTCTGTTCGGCATTTACGGCTTTTGAGCAGGGGGTTCGAAATTTATCGTTCTGTCTTTCTGACATACTTTCTATTTATCAATAAAAATATGCATTATGTAGGAGCTGGTGCTTGACAAACAAATAAAAGTTGGGATCAGAATTAACATGGATTCATGCTTCAGTTTCTCTTTCGTCTATCTTGTTAATCATTTTGGGACTCATTTTAATTTGGGTATGGAAATCTAAATCAAGTGGTACTCATATTTCAGTTGAATAAACCTCAGGAGGACAATGTGTTTTAGTTCCTTTGATGCATTTGTCATTGTGCCCATCAAATTACTTGGTCTCGATTCCCAAAATTGAAGATGTAACAATTTCTGGTTATTCTTCATGCAAATTATCCCTTCTTTGGAAATCTTTTTCCGTAATTGATAAGAGAACTGAGGTTTCAATGATTATTCCTCGAGTGGTAACGGTAAATCTTTTCACCTTGTATAAACTAAAGAAAATTTTGGTCCAACCTTTCAGTGCCCTCATTGTTCTTGTTCATCAAACATATGCTTATGTTTTACCCAGACCAGTTGATAATCAAGTTAAATCCTTACTTCCAGTGCCATGATCACATTTTTTCCTTTTTAAGCAATATTAGCTTATTGTCCCCCGCTTGAAAAGTGGGGGATATTAATTTGGGTTTGTCCGTCCGTCCGTCCGTCTGTCCGTCTTTCTGTCTGTCTGTAACGCTTTCGTTTCCACACGATATCTCGAGAACCCTTTGAGCTTTTGCAATGAAATTTAGCATAGCAACTCCCTGTGGCCTAAGGAAGACCCCTATTGATTTTGAGGTCAAAAGGTCAAAGGTCAAGGTCATAAATTAGCAAATTCTGTCTGTTATAACACTTTCGTTTCCACACGATATCTCTAGAACCATTTGAGCTATTGCCATGAAATTTTACATAACAACTCCCTGTGGCCTAAAGACGACCCCTACTGATTTTGAGGTCAAAAGGTCAAAGTTCAAGGTCGTAAATTTATACATTCTGTCTGTGTGTAACACTATCATTTCCGGGCGATATTTCAAGAAGATTTTGAGCTTATGTAATGTAATCTTATACCAAAACTCCCTAGGACCTCTCTCACCCCTCTCAAAGTGCCCTGCCCCGTTTGTTTTATTAATAATCATAGTATTACATATCGCTATTTTTAGCACAGGGGCATGAGGAGAGTTATTACGTATAAAACAGGTTCTCAGCGGACGTTATGTTCTTATCACATCTATTAGAACTGTTTAATAAAGGCTAAATAAATCAAACACCATGGATTGTGTAAAATTTTGAGAATACCGAACATGAAAACATACCTGTATGTGACTTCATGATTGAATATAATTCGCTTCTCTACGGAGCGGCGCCGTGGTCTAGAGGTATGTCTCTCGCTTCAGATGTGAGAGGTCCCGGGTTCGATTCCCAGACGAGTCATATTTTTTTCCCGAAATACTTTTTTTTAACTAAATAATAGTATTCAGCATGTGAAATGAAAAATTTATGAGGTGTGGCTTGTACAAACTCATAAGATCATTACAGTGTGTTAATAAATATTCCATATAAAAAGAATCTTCTATACACATAATAAAGAATAAGCAATCAAATCTTTATATCCATATTGCCATATTTTATTTGCTTCAGTATACATGTATAGATTTAATTATTCTAAAAATTCAGTCAGGGGGATCCGACTCCCCCCTCCTCCCGAACTCTGCATTGTTTACTTTTTCCCTAAGCGGGGGACACAAATTCTCTGAATTAGCTTGTTTAACATAGTTTCATTTCTAAATTTTTTTTTATTAGATCTTCATGTGCTCTACTATGGTATTAAGAGTTGCTACACTCAGCATATAAAGTACATTTTTTGGATTCTGATATCAACTTTTGTTTTTTTTTCTTTATGATTCTTGTCTTCATTTTTCTGCATTAATGATCATATGTGATTACATTTTGATATACTCAGGGACTTCTTGCTCATATACTCATGATTATGGAACTAAGGATACGAAAAATTCGTTTACGAACAATTCGTGCATGAACAATTCGTGTCAACCTCGTCGATACTAAATGGATGTAAAATCATGGACATTTGATGTGACTTTTAAAGAGTGAAACACTTCTGAGTGATTAAGGACTTTCTATACAAACTCTTTAATTAATTGAATAGGCAGTTGTACATAAATGAGTTTTGTTCATTTTTCGTTTGTATCAATGATGATTTGTGTTGTGTAAATAAAAGAATATTATTTTTTTACAGGTTTATGTACGGATGTTAGAATTTTTTTCTTTTTCATATTGTAGCGAATAGGTTTTTGGTAGTCAATAGTTTTTATTTTGTATATTTTTACATTTTTCTTTCTAAATTTGAGCTCTCAAGGTTAAAAGCAATTACAGCAGGGGGGAAAGTAGTCATAATGCATATTTATATTGATAAATAGAAAGTATGTCAGAAAGACAGGTCAAGTTGAATATTGTTAGAGAAAATTGAGGTCAAAGGTCAAATTAGTGCAGAATTTTATTGCATTTTTTGTCACATTTTAATTTTCAAGTTAAAAATTAAGAGTGATACACATTGAAATAGGAAAATGAGAATAAACACACAAAAGGACCTTATCCTGTTCTACATTATTCACATAAACTTTTTTTTTCAGTTCTGCAATACCGTTCACGGTAGCTCAGTCGGTAGAGCGCTCGCTCCGTGATCGGGAGGTCGTGAGTTCGTATCTCGGCCGCGACTAACCTAGTCGTTAAAATTGGTAGCAACTGTTCCTTCGCCATGCGCTCGGCACTTTGAAGTGAAAGTTGCGGGTCCTTCGGATGAGACCTTAAAAACCGAGGCCCCGTGTCAGCGGCAGGCGTTGGCACGATCAAGATCCCTCACTGCTCAATGGCCCTGAGTGCCGAGTAAAGGTCAAAATTTGAAGCCCTTCACTGGCATACGGTGACGTCTCCATATGAGTGAAAAATTCTCGAGAGGGACGTTAAACAATATACAATCAATCAATCATGCAAATAATGACTTTAAAGAGGTTGCTAAGCAACGGAGTATTTTTCAATTTTCAGGCAGAATTTCTTGTTTCTTGCTCATCCCATACACATGTATGCATTCCATTACATTGTTAAGTCAAATGTTGGGTAATGATACTGAAATAACATACATCAGATAATTGTCTTAAAGTTTGACCTCATCAGATTCACTTTTTGGGAGGTCAAAGGTCAAATAAGAGCATAATTTTAGAAATTTATCCAAAAACTTTTCATCTTTCTTGCTAAAATTTGTAACATAAAAAAAGGATATGGTAATAACGAACAGTATTCAATCTCAACGTCCATTAAACAAATATACAAAATAAGAGCAGAGCAAACACGGACCTACGAAACATTAGAGGTGGGATCAGGTGCCATGGAGGAGTGAGCATCCCCTGCCGACCGGTCACACCCGCCTTGTGCTCGTTGTCATAATCAGGAAATAACGGAAAAAATCCGTGGTCTATTCAGTGTATAAATAATGGACTAACAATTTGTATGAAAAACGTCAGTCAGCATTTCATTCAATGATAAATTGTATTTGCTGACAAGGTCATTGTATCGACCATAGAATTTACGAAATGATGACTTTAAACGAGACTGTTGATATTGTTGTTTCATCAACTTGCTTGTCAATAATTTACCTCGTTTAAGAAATTGTTCATACGTAGAGCATGCTCTTGCGTATCGAATCAACTGAGATATAAATTGATATATTGGATGCTAAAGAAGAAAATTCTGAATTTGCTCTTTAGAAGGCAACATACTGTATTGCAATATCCACATATTATTTTTGTTCAAATTTGTGTTAAACGACCTTTAAATGGTTGCTTAGCAACAACAATATTCAAATTTTGAGCTTTATAGGTTTCTACTTCTTATTCTAGACAGTTTTCCATGGTATCGTTTATACACTGAATTGACCACGGATATTTTCCGTTATTTTCTGATTATGACAACGAGCACACGGTGGGTGTGACCGGTTGGCAGGGGATGCTCACTCCTCCATGGCACCTGATCCCACCTCTGATGTTTCGGAGGTCCGTGTTTGCTCTGCTCTTATTTTGTATATTTGTTTAATGGACGTTGAGATTGAATACTGTTCGTTATTTCCATATCCTTCTTGTAAGATATAAGGTAAAAAAAAAATAATGTTAATAAATGATTTATGTATGTTGCCCATTTTCTGATGTGGGGATTTCCCCTTAGCCAGCGATATTTTTAGCAGGCTTATTTACATAACATACTACTGCGCATGCGCAATTTCTATCAACTTTCGATCAAGTAGAAGTTTGCTGTCTGTAAAAGTTCTTCCTGTATTTGATATATTTTCATCACCACAAAATTTTCTGAGCTTTCTTAAAAGTTTACGGATTTTACGCCAGGCGACTACCTCACCACCCTCCATAGGTAAATTGCATGATTTCGTCGTCTAGACATAGTAAATGCGATAGCGTCACTTGGTGCATTGTCTATAGGTCGTTGGCCATTACGGTAGGACTACTCTGTTTGTAAACAATGACCTTACTTTTATTATTAGTGATTTTTCCTCTTATTTCCTTCACTTGAAATATGTGAATAAGAAAGGAATCAACTGCTGTGATTATTAACAATTGACGCATGTGACTGTGAATCAACGACTATATTTTAATTTCCCAATAATGTTGACTTTGTGCGTGAGCGACTCTCATGTAAACAGACTGAGCTCTTATGTTGGTACGCATTTATCCAGCTCTTCGGTGTTCAATATAGCAAGACTGAATGAAATTAAATTTTACGGGATAAGTGGTGGATTTATTTCCAATGACCGTCATCTGAATCTGATAAGAGCTGCTGTTCGCCAATACCGAGCCCATTACATAATAGTGTGTTTGGGCGGGAACGACCTTGATTCGAGTGACCCGGATTGAAACGCCGAAGCTATTTTGATGAGACTCGTGACTTTTTTGACTCAATTGAAGAATTGTTTTAATCTACGGAAGGTCACTGTCCTCAGTTTCTTTCCCAGAGAACGAACCAGACACATAACACCGTATGAGTATAGGCATAAAACGTCAGTGGCTAACCAATTTCTGCGTGACGCATGTCCCCAGTATCAGATTTCATTTTGGAAATTAAGAGGATTCACAGACAGCCAAAATCAAATTTTAAGTGATGGTGTACACCTCAATAGACTGGGTTTTCATAAACTAATTAGACAATTACAAGGCATTTTATTGTCAAAACAGTAACATTTCGATCACTATTTTGTACATATCATACTCTATGCAGGATAGAAGACAGGAGCTTCTACCTATTAATAATCAATAGTGTAAAATTTTTTGTTTGTAATATTCATTTGTATTTAAATGTAAAATTTAATTTATTTATATCAAATTAAAAATTTTGTTTACAAAGAAGTGTACATACAGACCCTGAGACGTGCTACTACCCAAAAAAAGCGTGTGGCTTTCGTGCGCTTTCCGTTTCGTGCAAACCGTGTAGCGTTTCGTGTAAACCGTGCAGCGTTTCGTGCAAACCGTGTAGCGTTTCGTGTAAACCGTGCAGCGTTTCGTGTAAGCTCCAAAGCGTTTCGTGTAAACCGTGTAGCCTGGGACACGAGGAATAATATGATTTATATGTTTTAAAACTAATTCTAGGAACGATCTCAAAACTATGCTACAGTGGCGTTTCATGCCCAACAATTAAACAGTTTGTTAAAAGACTGCTATTAACCAGATATTCAGTAGCTTTAAGCATATAAAATTGAGTACCACCAACAACAATATGATACCTGTTAAAGAGTAAATTTGCTCTTAACATATTTTTTCTTAGCTTTAAGCATGTTGTAGCTCTAAGCATTGTAATAAGTAATTAACAAATATATCTTTAAGCATAAACCACATGATACATTCCCACAAGAGGGATACATATTTCAGTGGTTAAAAGATATTGCTAGTTGATAGCATATGATTAGCACCGAGCACAACTCTAGCTCAAAGCATAAGACAAGGGGAACACCTTGCTATAAGGAAGATATAAGTAGCTTAAAGCACGTAAAGCATTCCCCGCTTTAAATCTATGTTAAAGCGGCATTGTGACGCACAAAGGGGAAAATTGACAAATGTAGAATTTTCGCATGACCTCTGTAAATTTTGTTCAATTCCTAAAAGTATTGAGTTTCAGAAAATTACATGTTTCAGAACCTAAAAATGATATTTTTATGGGGAAAAATACAAGTAAAAATAATTTCTGTCTGCCCCAGAACGAAAATATTGCAAAATACCCTGGTACTTCTTCCTCCCTATTGTACGCGTGCGCAGAAAAGTGTTGAATAAGTTTCCATAGTTACCATGGTCTCAGTTATCCACGAATGAATGTAAGAAGACCAAAAAATTTGATTAAATCTTTTTCAAAAAGTTTTTAGAACATATTTCTCACCTTTGCATGCTCCAGTTGAATAGTATTTACAAGTTTGAGCTAAAAATAAGAGTTGCGTGACCTTGACATAACCGAAACTACGAAACGGTAGATACAACCTTTATTTTTCCGGCACTCAATTCTTGCAGTTTAATTGTCATATATTCGCTAAATACTCATAATTTCATAAGTCTTTCTCCGTATGCTACAGATATCTTAAAATTACGATATGATTTTGACTCACTGTGCCGCTTTAATGTTATATAATTTTTAATGATTTATGTTTAAATCGGATTATTGATTATGCATAGAAATGGCCACCAGACCCAAACGCCCACGGAAGGAAGATTCATCCCCTGCAGTTCCAGCCACCTCGGCCCCAACAGCTCCAAACCAGTCCATCGAGGATTTAGTAAGAGTTTGCATGAGCTCAATCATCCCTACCATAGAAAGAACGTGTAGGTAGGTCATTTAGGAAACAACTAAAAATTCAATTTTCAGTATTTTTTTTGAATTTTTATTACATAAAATACCTTGATTAAGATATTTGTAATACCTTAAAAAAGCTACAAACATGTAGCTTTATCCAGCTATATTCCTTAATCAGTGTACTGTGCTGGACCTGAATACAGAAATGAAGTGAATGTGTTAGAACCTTAAAGAACGGGGAAGCCGAATTGTGGAAACATCTTCACCGATACAATAGATTAGAGAAAACAAGGCTGAAGAGATGTTTCTGAACTTTTCCTTAGAGAAACTCAAAGCCAAATGTATTAGCACTCTAGGAAACCCGATGCCAAGATTCGTCCTACACCAGCGGAAGCCATCCACGGAAGAATGTAAAAGCCAAGGACAAGAAGAGAGAAGGTTCAAAGAAGATGTCCAACATACATGTACGAACTTAATAACACAGATGGGTCTCATCATGGAGATGGAAGACCTTAAGGACTGTGAGTGAACATTTCAGAACATTTTGTGAATACTGAATTACTAAAGGACTTATGCGAATATTTCTGGTAATTTGTGCGATGATGGACAATATGGATATTTATACAGATAGAAATTATTTTTAGTATATCTCTTTATTTAATGCATGTATTCATGTATTTAGGAATAATTTATGTATTTTTACAATGTACAATGCAAGTGATAAACTCAATTTGTGTATTTAATTGAAAGTTATATTTGTTAATTACTTATTACATATACTGTATACAAATAAAATTTAAAATTTTTGTAATTGATGTTATTAAGACAGGGAGAATGTAATAATGTAAAATTACTTCCGGGAATCTGAAGCTCGTTTGATTCATGTTCTATTAATAATTTAGTGAACACCTTCTAGAGTCTCCTTTCTATTGATATTTCAATTCTTTTGTTCCAATCTTGTATATTAAAAAGCGATGATATAATTCATTCGGGGCCTTCTGTGTTCATGCGCGGATCTAAGGGGGGGGGGGGTCAGGAAATTGCACAGATGTTAAATTTATATTAGGCTTCGGAACCGGGGGGCTAGGGGGAAGAAGGGTTTTGTATTTCTGAAAAGGCATTAGGATGCATCCTCAGTGTCTGAATTGAAATGATATTGGGGAATATATTCAGGACTTCGAACCTTGCCCCCATCCCCCCAGACATTTCCTTTTTTTGCTTGTCAGGTTTTTTTGGAGGAACAAAAAAAATTTTCTTACACTTAGCCCCCCCAAACTTTCAATTTGCTTCCGACGCCAAAAAACTTGATATTGTTATGATTATGGGTTATAAGGGTTTCTAAATGACAAATTATTAATTATGAATATATTTTTATATAATTGATTATTACTTTTCGGTCTTGTTTGACATCTGTAGTTGAAAGTTAATTGTTTTCATTTGATGTTTAGTGAATGCAATTTGCACATGTTACCAATATCTAATTCTTGACATCTCTTTCCTGTCTCACGATATCAATGTCATTTACTCATATTTGTTATCAACTTTATGGTTAGATCTTAGGATTGTGTTTTTTGAATCTGTTATGCTTAGCTCTACCTAATTTCAGTGTTGTAAATTAATGTCATACGAATTCCCCCCTGTTCTTGCAATTTTCTGTCCTTAATTTAATTGGCTGTTCAGTACGAAAGTGGGCGAAGTTGTCAAAGATTAGATGTGATTGAGTTTGTAAGTGAGTCAGTTTTGGACCATTCTTTGTTAAATTCAGTTTGTTTAACTTTTAGGAAACTTCTTTGTAAAACTCCGTTTGTGAAATATTAAGAAATTCTTTGTTAAATTCAGTTGTTCTAAATTGTATTTGTGAAATTCATATTTTGGACTTACAATAAATTCTAAACTTTGAACCTGACCTATC